>NW_020897700.1:1751143-1907108 GCF_003984885.1 Neopelma chrysocephalum | reverse complement strand
ATACCAAAATTGTGTTAAGTCCTTTAAAAGACATAAAAAACCACCCACAAACCAACCTCAAACAGCTAGCAGAATCATAGAAGGGTTTGGGTTATAAAGAGCCTTGAAGATCATCTAAGCTCCAACCCCCTGCAATGGTAGGAACACCTTTTGCGAGATCAGGTTGCTCAATGCTCCGTTCAGCCTGGCCTAGAACACTTGCAGGGACGGGATGTCCAGAACTGCTACTGGCGGTAGGGGTTGGAGCTAAATCATCTGTGATTCCTTTGCAGGCATCTGCCCTGGGTGTACTACCTCTGGCTTTCCTGTCCTCCACTGTGATTCTGTTTTTCACATTTGTGATTTTGCTGATCTCTTGGCGTAGAAGGCATATTGTGCTTTTGGCACTGTGCAGAGCAATACTGGGCAGTTTATTTAATTCATCACGATCTTAACAGATCGGTTGGAAGTTTATTTAAAACTCAGTAAAGCACAAACAGCCTTTCATAGCCCCTTTTGGTCGTAACTGCAAGTAGTCGAGTAGTTTGGCTGCCAGGGGGTGGGTAGATCCCTCGCCGTGCCTGTGTGTCTGGTAGCATCCCTCGGGAGGAGCGCGGGTATAGCCTGAGGGCGGGAGCGCGCGCAGCCCCCGCAGCGGGCGGGGCGGGTGCCCTGCGGCGGGGGCGGCCCCGGGGCGGGGCCCGGCGGGCCAGGAGGGGTCGGTGCCGCCCGGAGCCGCCCCCGGCCCGCCGCCCCCCGGCCCTGCGTCACTCCGGGCCCGGCACGGCCCTCCCGCGGATGCTGGCGGAGGCGGTGGCGCGGCCGGCGCTCCGCTCCGCCCTGCCCGCACCATGCTCAGCCTGCAGGATTCCCTCTTCTTCGAGATCAGTATCAAGTCGCTGCTGAAATCCTGGAGCGGCAGCAGCAGTAAGTATGTCGCTGCACCCCGAACCACAGCAGCGTAGCAGATATCTTACTTTTATGTATATACATATGTATGTATTTACTTATCTGTGTGATTATTGCATGCTGCCATGTGAAATTGCCCTTTAAAAAGCAGCTTTTTAGCAGTGCTGGTGCAATTTGGCGTACCAATGTGAGAGGTGAGCGAAGTGCACTATCCGCTTCTTAGTTCTCGTGTAAGATTATATATGTATAAATTTATTTTTTATTTTGTTTTCTTATACTGCAGTTGTTCGTCTGATAAAGTTCTTTGCACCCTTTGCTGTCCAAGAGAGGTGACAAGTAGATGCTCTGTGCAGAGCATCTGTGCAGCATGTCTGTGCAGAATTACCAGATGCTGACACTATGTCTTAGTTCTGTCAAGCTCCAAATGCTCCTTTGAAGCAAATCAGTCACCCTCAGACAGTGTATTTTACAGGGGTCAATATTTTTGTGCCTCAAGCCTATTATTAAAGCTGCAAACAGTGCCCACTTTGATCTTCTAAATGGCTTGAAACTAGAGTTTCTAGGAGGATTTCTTTACTTAATTGAACCAGCAAACCAAGGATGCTGCTCTTGGTTCAGACAACCAGTCTGTCCTCAGATCACCCCTTCACACATGCTTCAATGCAGGGTCTCGGGCCGGGAGCTGCTTGCGCTGTGTAGCAGGCTGTGCTAACGTAAGCACAGCAACTTAATGACAGGTCGCCAGGAGGTGATAAAGATGACGTATTTGAACATCAGCTGAGTATTTCATATTTCTTAAGTGTCTTGTATTTTTAAAAATGAAAAAGGTCAAAAGGTGGAGGTGTCTGGTATCTCAGCTTTATGTGTCATTAATTGCTGCTTGAGGTATACTCGGATGCACAGTTTCCACTCACCAAACACTTCATAAAAATACTGCGTTAGGATTTTTACCCCAATACAAAAGGGTTTGTTTCACCTCTCTGTCTTGTTTGAAGGAATTAGTAATAAGTTAGTTGTTGTACAGTATATTAATCAGTGCTAGGAGAGTATGCAGCTACTTAGTTTGTCCTAATAGCTCATTTGGACCTGATTTGCTTTTGCGCTGCCTGCTGTAATTCATTATTTGAACTAATAACTTCTAGACTTATAAGATAAAGCAATGAATATTTCAAAACGGGCATCCTTATAGGTTATACTTTTTACTTTGTTTAGTTTGTGTCTTGCAGATCAACTGTATCTGTTCCAAATTATACCTTGTAATTGTGCTTGGTAGTTTCTAATGTTTTTGTTGAAGTAAAGATAACTGGAAGGATTTTTCTAATATTTTATAGTAGAAGTTGAAGATGTCTTATGACAATGATGAAAAATCTTTGAAGTTGATTCATGTATATTGTTTCCAAACGAAATCAAATCATAGGATAAATCAGTTACAATAAATTCTATCTGCAACTGGATAAATAATTCTTGAATAGATAAGGAGATAAATTGCAGAATCTAGATTAGCTAATTTTCAGCTGTAATAAGAGTAATAATAACAAAAAGGGTGTCTGACAAGAGGTTATATATGATGCTATGTTTTCTCCTTTATGCCCTCTGTTATATAAGCACAATGAAAGAGTCTTCCTGACTCTTTCATCAGGAAGTGGTACTTAGATCATCTACCAACAAACCAATTTTCTGTGCACACTGATTAGATAGCTGAGGTTTATTTCACTTTTTTTTACAATTGTCACTCCATTTGTGAAAATTGCTGTGATTGTGGCATAAGTGCGTGTCTGCTCTGTAAGCGTGCGAGAGTCGCATCCTGATGGCTCGCTGTGCAGACTGGCCAGGAGCAGACCACTCTGTGCAGCCTATACCGGCTCCAAGTATTGTGATTCATAGGGATACCTTAGTGAGTTGAACTGGAGCAGGCAAGCTGGTTGCTTTTTTCTGAATCATTTTCTAATCAAGTGATGCAGTGTGTGCAGAGTGAGGAATTACGCAGTATTTATGTTGAGGATGTGTTTGGAAATTCTGGAAACATTCATATGTTAAGAAATTACTTGAGAAAAGTTTCTGCTGTGTTTTCATAAAATTTTTGGATGCAAATGCTACTTCTTACGGTTTATATGATAACTTAAGATTTTTGTATACTAAAGGATGTCAGAAGAGGAGTGCGTATGCTTGCATGCATTTCCATATACATAAAAATAAGCATCTTTAGAGAGTGTTTAAGTGTGTAACAGAAAGACAGCAAAGCTCCATGGGTCTGGTTAAGGGCTTGCTAAGCTGGCATAATGTTGCAGTGCTGGCTAAGGTTTTATTGTAGTTGATCTTTTTTCTTTCAGTAACAACAATGAAGTGACATTCATACGGCCTGGTTTCAGAATGCTGTCTCTGTGCCAACAATTTTAGGCATTACTTCTTTTTAAATGGAGTCAGGAATGTTCTTTTAATCCAACAGCAAAGTGAGGATGTTCCTACTTAAGAATTATTTGCTTACTGAAGTTGTGGATGTAATGGAGGCTTTATACTGGCTTGTCCTCGGGTTGCTTGGCTCCATAATATTTGAGGAATCTTAGTTGTGATAATGTATCTCAGTGTTCTTGGGTTCTGTTGTTCAGTCCATTGCAGTTTCAATATGTGGTCACTTTATCTATTTTTCTGAGGTTTCGATTTTGTAGAAAAGATATTAATTTTTGTTGTTTATATTGAACAGAGTAAGAAAGCTCTCAGATTTTGTCTACAAAACCCATCGTTTAAAGTTAAGGAGATCTGGATGCCATGAGAATTACTTTTATAAATGCAATATGGGGGTTCAAAAACCAAATGTGGTGCTGCTTACAGTGGAAAGCATTATGTAATAAATACCTTTTGGTAAGACACAAAATAACTTATAAGGAAAACTAGGCATGTATTTCTGAGACTTAGAGTCTGGACAGGAACAACTGCTTCCAGTAAACACAAGTACAACCCAATACTGCTTTATTAAAAGCTCTTCTGTGTTTCCAGTATATACTGTATTAGTAGTCATATCCTGTTTGAAAATAAAGAGCTATTTCTGGATTTTTTTTTTAAATTTTTTTAATAGTATGTATTGTCTTTCTAATTACTAACATGCAGCTTTCTGTTGCTGTGCTGCAGTTGTGCTCTGTCTGGTTAACAGAAGAGACTAAACAGAAGGGTACACCTGTCCTGTGGGTGCTTCTCTGTCCTTAAACTCGTCTCTATCTTCTTCTGGTAATTCAGTTTTGGAGGTGATTCATGAGATTTTTGGTACTGTTTTGCTCAACTTGATTCAGAAGTCATGCATATATTTCAAGAACTCATGCTGGTTAAGAGAACAGGGGTGCACTTAGCTTTGGCAGGCACGATGCTATGTTGGGGTCATTGCCCTTGACCTCCTTTTGATAAGAGTTGAGACAGTGATTTTCGAAATTACTTTGACTTCTGAGCCTGGGAACAAAGTCCTGCCAGGAAAGTGAGCTGCATCTGCCTGTACAGCAGTTGGTTTTGAAACTGTGTTATAAAATCAGAAAGAAATGGAGCAACTTTAAAAACAAGTGAAATTATTGGAGCTGTGGCTACCAGGTGCTGACAAGCATGTGAAAACTGGGGAGTTGCCTGGCAGATACTTCTGAATCATTATTTCTGTGAATGAAAAAAAGCACTCGAAGTTGAATACTCCCTTATCTTCCCATAGGAGTAGTCTGACTGAAGATTACTTCCTCCTTTACCAACCAAAAATGAATTCTTGGCTCTCAAGAGAGGTTCTGTTCTGATAGTGCAGTATTTAACAAAATAGCTGTAATAGATTCATTTTTATCCTGTGACTTTTCGTTTTATGACAGCAATGAAGCTATAATTTAAATAAGAAAGGTGAGATCACATTACAGTGCCATGATAGGAATGTATATGAAAAAGGAGCATATGAAGAATTGTGGGACAAATGTTTCCTTGACAATCTTATTCTTTGGGAGGAGATAGAGTGAGCTGAAGTATATATGGAGGTGTGCATGGCTTTTTAGCAAAAGCACAGATTTGCTGCTTTTGTTGTAATTTGCTTGTGTATTATACTTTTTTAAAAGTGATAAAAGCACAATTTGTTAATATTTTAGAAAAAATTATTGTATGATAAATTTCAACTTGTTTTCTCAGCAACTGTTAAACTGCAAAGAAAAATGAAACCTGAGGAAAAAAATTGGTCTGAGATGTTACATGATTGCTTCCTCTCCAGACTGTCCTTTGGGCTAAGAGTTACTCGTGTCGGTGCTCTAGAGAACTTTAATACTTTTTTTTAAATTCCAGTGGAAACATTAATATTACTTTGCTATCTAGAGAAATCTTATTTTCACGAGATATGATTTTTGGTGCCTTCCCAAACAATAATAGTAATTAAATAAATTAAATGAGTACAATATCAAGTAGGGTGTTAACTTTATTTCTCTAATGTTAAGCATCCCAAATAAATGTTCAGTCTTTTTTGCAGGAAACTTTTCCTAGTTGTAACCTTGACTTCAAAGAATCATGTTAGTAGTCGCCTTGTATGCTGAAACTTGATAGGCTGTTTCCAGAGAATGTAACATTTTTTCCTTATGATTAAATCTTCCAAAATTGTTTTGACATATTGAAAAGTGAAAATTTTAAATGAAAGATGAGTTCAAATTTATGTTAAGTTTTGAAAAAGCTACTAAATTCCACTTTTCTAAAAAAAAAAAAAAAGCATCCAAGTGTACTTCTTGTTAGTAAATGTACTTACAGGTCCCTGTACTGCCAGAGCAGCAAATTTGTTTGCTATAGGAGGGGCATATGATGGCTTTTCCACAGTCTGTCAGTTGTCATGGGAAAAGCAATTTTTTGTCATTAGTTCATCACCCAATTTGTTGTGGAGTGTAACCTCCATATTTGGCTCTATTTATGAACGTGACTTATAATGATGGCCTCTTGTGCAGTACATCTTGAGGCACATAATGAGTTATTGCATTTCCTGACGTATGGTGTGTTGGCATATATTCTGTTAAATGAAGTGCTAGTAACAATCTGTGTAGTAAAATTTGCTGTGGAAGGAGAAGATAGTTGGCTTTTTTTCCCCTTCCTTATTTCTTTGTTTCTGGGTAGGGTTGGAATAACAAGGTCTAAAAAGGGATACAGACTGAAAGGAGACAAAAGGCTATATCATCTAAGCTAGTCAAACTCAAGTACCACCCTGAAGCTGAAGAATACCTGATATACAGAAGCAAAAGTTCTGAACTTTTCAAATTTTTTCAGTCCTGCTCCGTTAGATGTGGGTCAAGTGAGCAGGGTGAAGATGAGGGGAGTTTCATAAGATGTCTGAGCTCCTTGTGTTTGCCAAAAGTGGTGGCTTTTTCCCCAGCCGTGCAGCCTTGTCACCTTTTCAGCTGCTGACAGTGGTATTTGTCTCATCCTTTTAGTGAGCTGTTTTGGGTTATTGCTTCAGCAGAAATTTTCTTGGGAAGGTGGCAAATTTTCTTTTGTTGTGAAATTATCCAACTGAATCATCTCAAGGGAAGGAGGGTGGATGTTGAGGCTGCTGTAAAAGACTGTTCAGGACCACCTACCTAGCAGTGAGAGGCTGACCGCCTCTTTTCGTGGGCATATATGGATGTCTCAACTCAGCTGGATCGAGTCTTGCTCTCATGTATATTGCATAGAAGCCTCTTTTATATTTGCTTATTTTTCTTCTGTATGACTGAGGCAGTATGATTGGGGTTTTGGGTATTTTGGGGTTGGTCTAGCTTAAACTACTGATAAACATTCATACCTACATGTATACTTTTTGCCTGCTTTATCTGTTTGATGCCTGCAGTCTATACTGTAACGCTTGGTGTGTAGATTGGGCATTAGGGCGTGGATTAAGGAAGTGTATGTATCCAGATTTTTACCGGTCATATCCTTTACCGGCTAAGGATGTATGATGTTTTGGGCCTTACCTTGGACATCTCTGCACTTAAACATGGAAAATATTGAACTGTGATTTAAAAAAAAATAAAATTTTTTTTGGAAGAGTGTCATGTGTGAGGTTCTTCGTATTAATTTTTTAATAAGATGCCTGCATTGTTGGAAGTACATTATGTGTTGGGATATACATTATTTGTGTTCATCAGGCATAGATACACTAAAATGAGCTTTCCATTGGGACATTCTTTCTATTAAAGTAATAAACTTTTTGCTAAACCCATAACTATATTCTGTAATGATTCAAATCACGGAAGAGAATGCCGTTGAAAGGAGAAAATGCACCAAATGGAAACCACTCTGTCAGCTGCTGTTGCTGGAATAAACTGCGTGCTCTGCATGGACTTCAGGAAAGCTCCAGATAAACCAATTGCAACAACCCATATCAAATACCTCATTTCTGCTGACTTTTTTTTTTTTTACACTCTAGCTCTGCTGCTTTTGTATTTGAGGGGGAAAGGTTTAGACATTAGGGGTTTAATAGCATTTAAGAGATCACTGACACAACAGCATTTATTTATTTAGAAAGGTGACTGCTAACTGTTGTTTACTATAATCTGTGTGCATGCAGATTTTCCCCTGCAGAGAAAGAAATATTCTTCCTCATTCCCATACAAAGAGCAATGATGCTAGTCAAAGGGAGCTATTACATTTTGTCCAAAATAAAGGGTGAATTTAAACTTAAAGAGGAAAAGACCATTCTAAATAAAAGGGGACATGTGCAACCTGAAAGATACCAGGCCATGCTACTGTAAATATGAATTAAGTGTTTGAACCCTAACATTCCCAGTCACCTGTGTGAATGTCACAAGCAGAGGTTTATATTAGTAGGTCTGATAGAAACTACATGCTGTGAGAGATTTCATGGGAGTTAAATATGATTTGTATAATAGACTACCAAGCTGCAGTAACAAAAGAACATTAAATGCTGAGGCATAGAATTGCTTTGTTTTAATTACTTTTAATATTAGAATTATAATTACTGGAAAATTAAGGTACATAAAAGAATAAACTTCTTATAATGGAGTTTGCATTGATAACTCTCATTGGACAAATCCAGAAGTTTTTATAAAGTGATCTAGAAGTATTTAAAATACAGCGATGGTCAAAAAGGAAGAGGTGGCAAATGTTTTAATACAGTTACAGAATTACTTGTTTTATGAGTCTTTGATTAATTTTCAGCGTATTTTAAACTTGCTGCTCTAAGTAGGCGTAGTTAGAACAAACAAAAAAAGCATTATGTGTAGGACAGATTTTACTCAGTTCAGAACAACTTCTACTAATGAATATATAAAGCTTTCAAAATAGTAGTAGAAAACAATAGGCATATAAAACTTTTTCATCATTCTTTGCCTTTTCTCATTCTTCTGAGAATCAATTATTTGAAAATCCAAAGACAGGATACTTCAGAAATAGACTGCTAAGAGTTTAAAAACCCAACCATTTCAAACTTCTAAAATAAAAATTTTAGTTTAAAACATTAATATTTATAGGTTTCTGCCTCAGGAATTAGTTCAAGTTCTAGAAGCAATTAATTTCCTAAAGACATCTTAGCACAGCATGGGAGGTATAAATAACTCCTCTGCTTCAGCCCATCAGGCACAGCTAGCATGTGATTTGGGGATATTTTCAACTTTATTTTTTGAAGTTTCCCTTGCAGACAATTGGTACAGACAAGAACAATAGTCTAGAAAGATGTATGAGTGCCTTAAGCCCTTGCAAATCAATGGTAGCTAATTAATGGATTTTGGAAAGAATTGTTACATTCACAGTGCTATCAAAGCAGTGTAAGTAACCTTAAGGGTTGTTGATTTTCTTCCTTCTACTTCTTTTATTCATCATCCCTCTTTGCTTCCTTTGTTCACGTGTCTGAACTAGAACTGGAGATCTTCAGGTTGGAAACAGTGGCATTTGCGAGGGTGCTGGTGCACCAGGATCACTGGTCAGTAAGAACTCAGCAGCTCTTAATGCAGCCAATCTCGGGCTTAGGAAACTGCTTGTCTGACATCTCAGTGGAAACTTGCCTCCTTTTTCTCTCTTAATATCTTGCTTTCTGCTGGGTGTCAGCAGGACGTAGCAGTTGGGCCAAATATCACCAGATTTTTACTGTTCTTTCAGCTGCGAATAAGGTCTTGTCCTGAAAAAAAGAGCAGCTTGCAACTGGCACTTCATTTTTATGACAGGAGAATGAAGAAAGAAAGAAGCTAACCCAAGTGTACCGAGGTTTGGCCGAGAAGTTCAAAGGTTTTCTTGGTAGCTGTTTGAACACTGTGTCCAGAAACTCATGACAGACTGATGTGGGGATATTAAGATGGAGTCATACATTGTTCTGCTTGTAGGACTGTTCTTATCCTTGAACCTCTCTCCCCTTCAGAAACTAACTGGATAGGAAAAGAGGAAAGAGGAATCCAAAACCTAGAAATTACCTAGCAGAAGTGCATGGATAAGAAATATTTTGGAGTCTTTTTCTCTTAGTTTTAAAACTCTTCTTTAATAATAATTTTAAAAACCCTGAAAAGGTACTTCAAGCTATAATTTTTCCCCCACAGGAAGAAAACCCCACCAATGTATCACTAATTCTGAAAGAATTATGTTAAGCGAAAAAACTTGTCAAACCCAAGTTTTACAGATACATTTTAATCCATAGTTTGTGCTGATCTTTTATGGCCACATCATCCCTAACTGGATGGAACTGTAACTGGATGCTGTAACTGGAAAACTAGAGTGCTTATCTTGGAGAGAACAAGGAAAACAGAACAACCTTTAATCAAGTAGGGGAGAGAATGGCAGGACAGGGCCTGGGAGGTCCCTAGGGAGGGTGTGAACATCAGTTCTATATTTTTGGAAGCAAACTTGTACGATTTCAGTATCTAAAATGTGATGAAGGGTGAGAATTAGGCTGCCACTGAGCATAAAAACTTTCTGAAGCATATTGAGGTGAAGTTCAACATCATTAAAATTGAATCTCGCTGTGCCAAACTGATGTCTTCCTGGTGATGCGAGTTTTCAGAATGGTAAAAGAATATAGTATGCACTGCTTATTCTGAAGACCTGAAGTGAGGAAATACTGTTTCCTTGGTTAATTTTAGTTTAATTACTGGTCTATTAGATATATTCTTGCACTTCTATTGTTCTTTCTCAAGCTTTTGTATCTCTTCTGGGCTTCCTTCTGCTGAGACCATTTACCTTAATGGTGCTGAGAAAAATGGTCTCAAGTCCTTGAGAATTATTTGCAGTTTTAAGACTAGGGTTATGGAAACTGACTGCCAGAAAGTGATTGTGAATATCGGATAGCTTTAGCTATTTGGGGACTGGGAGAAGTGACAGAGACCTATGAGGTGCAAAAGAGCAGCTGTACCATCTTGACAGTATTGTCTCTGCAGGGTCATTCTCAGGGGCCTCAGTCACTGATTCCTGATGAGTGAGAGTACTTTCAGAAACTGTAGACTAGGCCAGAGTTAACCTTCTGAGTTAGTGACAATGTAATGCATGTGTGTTTTGTGTGTCTTACCTAGAAAAGTCTCATGAGAAGGGGGATGGGATATTTCTAGCCTTTAAATGTATTGATTCATCCTGTTAACTTGAAGATGTCTTCTACTGTGCAGTCTGTGTTGTGACTCCAGTGAGGTGGCAGATCCTCATGAAGGATTGCAAGTTTTCATCAGCATCTACAATTAGGGAAAAACCTGATAGATTTCTCTTGAGTTTTCTCAGTTTTCCTCTCCTTTGCTTTTTCCCAAGCACAGCTGCTTTAGTAGGGTATCGATAACATATTTGTGGAGATTAAACCCTGTCCTCCCCTTGAGTTGTGGCTGTGGAGTAGCTGTGTTGCTGGTCAGACTGCCTTCTGTTCTCCATCTGCAGAGGAAGAAAACTTGTAATCTCAGTCTTGTGTGGATCTAGCAAACTTATAGTCAGCTCAGAAGAGAAGTGGGCTTTTTATAGCATGATTAAAACAGCTTGATGTTTTATGTTGGTGTTAATACATGTCCATACAAACTTAAATACCACATCCTTACAGAAAAAGACGAGCGATGAGCTCTGGATGTGAAACTCGTATTTCTAGGTCACTGGCTGAGACTGTAACTTGGCAGAGGCCAGAGCTTGTTATCGTTTTGTGGTTTGCATTTGGTCTCCTTCCAGGTGTCAGGACCAGAGCACTCCCTGCTTTGAGGCCCTAACCCCCGACTGAGCTCCATAGTCACTGCACAGTCCCACCATGGCCAAACTGCTTCTCTGCTTCTGTCTCCCTCAAAAGTTGTTCAATTGTTTATCTCGTCTGCGTTTTATTACTGTAGAATGATTACTGAGGTAATGTTATCTTAG
Source organism: Neopelma chrysocephalum (assembly GCF_003984885.1). Lineage (NCBI taxonomy): Eukaryota > Metazoa > Chordata > Aves > Passeriformes > Pipridae > Neopelma > Neopelma chrysocephalum. The sequence goes on along the minus strand of NW_020897700.1, from coordinate 1,895,936 downwards.
GATACACGCAGAATTTGCCTCTGTCACTGACATACTGAGGAAGCTTGAAGTCCAAAACCTTGACCAGAGAGGGTGAGATTTCTAGGGTTGAGTGGGAATAACTGGGCAACACATAAAATCCCTTTTGGTAATAGTATACCTGAGCAAGAAGGAAGCAAGTATTGCTTCATTTTCAAAATAATGCTGCCAGTATATTTATATATTGCAACTTGGGAGATGGCAGCATTGACTAACTGTCTGTGCTGATTTTGGTCGTTAGCCTAAGTGACCTTTTTATTAATCATATAGCAGTACTAGAGAGTGCTACAGATTATCGGACCATTATTTTGTGATATCCTCTACTAGGAAATTTTACCCTCTCTTCCTGGAGAATTTTCAAAGCAGAATCTAAATAGCTTTTAATTTTTTTTTTCCCAGTATATTTGTTCTTTTTATATTTGTGATGAACTGTGTAGTCTTCTAGATATGCAAATACTGCTGTCATTAATGGCCAAGCCATAGTTGGTGTCAGCTCATGTGGTTAAATGCTTAGTTACTTTTCAAGCCTCAAAACCTAGTAGTATTTGAATGATTGCAGTTCTGAATGTAGCTGTGACACAGTTGTCTTACATCCTTACAGGCTGCTCTCTTTAAAGTATGGTTTTATGTATAAACATGTTTTTATTCCTGTCCATTAACATGGAAGAGTAGGAATAGATTTTACCATACTTTATTTTGCAAGCAAGCATTTCTGTTACTTTGCTGATACACTGTGGATATTTTCCATGTCTTCCTACAAAAATACAAAACCTACTCTTTAATTTTTACCAGAAAACAGTGTAGGAAATGCTGTGGCCACATTGTATAAACGACGTAGCAGATTTAAATGTGAGATCTCATAAGGAGGAAAGCAGATGTTATTTAAGAACTGAGAGGAACAAAGGTTGTGTGTCCAAGAGGTCCATCCAGCAGCCAGGCACCAGGACAGGAATGCTCAAGGTGTCTGTCCAGCAAAAAGGCACCACAGTGCTTGTGTCAAGCTGTTACATCTGGAATCTGTGGCCATGGTATGGGAGCTGAGAATGCCAGGTGCCACATTCTCCTCATCTCCCAGGTTCCTCTTCAGTTGCCAATAGATTTTGGAGATGTGTGTTTGGAGCTGTCAGTGTTCTGTGTCTCCATCCTGTCCCTCTTCTGAGAGTCATTGCGTGGTTCTTTGTCTCCGGATCTAGGTGTGTTGTGAAACTGCAGGTGGGTACAGGGGGTGTGTCCAGGACCTGCTCACCTAGATGTTGTTCATGCAGGACATGCTGAGAGCCCCACTTCACTGGTGTCTCAACAGCCAGACCTTCCCATTCACACCAGTCTGACCTCTCAGTTACAGTTCTCTGTAACACTGTTTATAACTTATAACAATGTATTGAAACCAGATAAAGGTTCTTACTGTGGAGAGAGCAAACTATATTTTGAAGTAAGTTAGCAGATAAAAAGTTAAAATGAAAGTTGAGGAAGGTAAGAGATATTTCCTGCCTGTATTTCCTCATACCAATATATACAGCTCGAATCTTTTAAATGACCAATTTAGCTGTGTATTTTGGAGTTGCATGGACAAGCATATGACAACCTATTTTTATTTCAGATGTGACTAGTCTCCTCCCATGGAACTGACAAAGAAGCTGTTAACTCTGAAACTTCGGTGTGTTTATGGTGGCTAAGAATAGCTCTGCATGGCACTTAGTATTGTCTTCTTACAGAAGTCCAGTTCGAGCGCTGGCTGCGTCTGCATGCTGTGTGAGATTTTTTTAACAGGTTTGTGCTATGCCCTTGAGCTTCATCTGAAGACTTAAAGCTCTGAAGGCTGTCATCTGTTATCCTAAGGAGTTGCACAACTTTGAATTCTTCCTAATTAAGTTTACTTTTATTTGCACTAAGCATAGATAAATTTAGTCAGAAGTCTGATTAGAAATACAAGAGTCTCATGCCTGTTTTTAAAATAATATTGTTAACTAGGGTTTCGTGTGAACTCAGTGCTACCTTTTGCTGTTAAAGACTTAAAAAGTGCTGAGAAGCCTCAAAATACAATACTCACACTAACCACAGAAGCAAAGCAAATTTGGATAAGTGACCTAGTGAACAGTCCTAAATTTTATATGTATCTGTTAATTTTCATATTCATCAAACGTTTTTCCTCAAGAAAAATTGAAAATAGACATGCCAGACCATCAGTAAATTAAGCAGCTGATATTGCTGGTTTTCTTTAGACTTCGATGAATGAAAGGACTTGGCTCAGAAGAGTGTATTTGATAAACAGAAAAACACAGACAACTAACTACACCGAATTTAAAAACAGAATTTACAACCACATTGTAAGATATGTGTATGCCAACACAAGGATATTTATGTTTTAATTGAAAAAATAATCAGCCTCTCCTATGTGCTGATAACTCTTTGGTAGCTTCTGCTGGGAGCTGAAACCTGTTAGAGTTGAATTTTCAGAAGAACTGATCCCTTCAGTGCATGGCAGAAATCTTTATTCAGGGAAATGTTCAGATAATTTTTTTTTTTTACTGTTAAATTTAGGTAGTTATCTAGATGTGCAAAAAATTGGTTGGGTTTTTTTTTTTTGTTTGATTCCTCAGCAAAATTACTGTAAGAATATGCTTTTGAAAATGTTGATTTGTCTTTTTCTGGTTTTCCCTCCTTGACGTGTTTGTGTTAAATGTGACAGATTAAGTCTAATTTCTTTTCCTTTTCAGCTTATATGTTTGTATGGAGTATTACTTGGCAAAGCTGACGGAATCTTGAGTGTAGAACAGTTGTTCTTTTTTGAAATTGATATTTAATGCATGGACATGTTCTATCCCTGAACTGTGTATGCTTGAGCATATTCCAATGCTTGATTGTATTTGTTAGTTTATTCTTTTTTTGCTTTTTTTTAATCCTTGTGTCTAGCTTTAATCTAACATTTCAATTTTCAAATCTTCCTTGATATCAGAAATACTTATAATGTTTCTGAGTACTTCACTAGACAGTTACTTACAAAGATGTGAAAATGCTCTGTAAATGGACCCAGTCTGGTCTAATGTATTGGTTTTGAGCTTCAACTTGTAGAAATATTTTTCATCTGAAATACTAATGGAGCATATTGAAGTAAATTCTGTTGGTTTCTCTATAGATTTTTTAAAATAAGTTGTTTTGAGTGGGTTTTTTTCTCTTTTTTCAAAAACAGTACATGATTTGAAGTTCTTGATTACTTTCTGACTGATGTTCCAGAGTCCTTTTCCAAAATAGACTTTTACTGCAAAACTACCAGCATTCATTACTTTTTTGCATTTGCTCAGGAAAGGTATCAGTTTGACATTAATGAGGATAATTAAAGATAATGAGCATAATGAGGATAATGAGGAAAAGTATTTTCCTCTTTCAACTGGGAGCTGGAATTGCCCTCTTCTCACAAGGAAAGAATAAGTAGGCAGTGAAGGGAGGGAAGGCTAAACAAACTACCTTGGGTTGTGCTCTGCAAAAGAACTCTTTGCAAAAGCTTTTGGCTTCTGACACAGTCTTTTTGGAAATAATATCAATCATAAATTTGTTCAGCATTTTGACTGTTTTTTCTTTCAGTACAGTGCACAAATAGGATAGTTTTGTATCCTCAAGTCTTCAAACTGAGGATGTGGAGTTTTGTTTTTACAGTGAAACGTGAAGTAGGAAAGATGAGATAAGGTATTTAAGTTTCCGTTTGCTGTTAACAAAGACTGTGGTCATTTTGATGTATCTTTTCACTGCTGCCTTTATCTCTCTTCTGCTTTTTATTTTAGCATCACTTAGCATTGATATAATTTTATTGCCTTTGTTAAGCTCATGCTTAATATAGGATTCAGAGCATCAGTGTGTTTCCAGCCTGGTGCAACCTTCGATTTGATAGCCTAGGAAAGTGAAAATGGATTTACTTGTAGCAGCGCATGTTCTGTTCTCTGTCGCACTTCCCTCACCCCCGTGGGCTGAGCAGGGCATGCCTTCTGTACCAGTCAGAAAGGTCCTGGGGGAGAAAGTGTGAATGCATGTTTACCAGGACACTTACCTGTTGCTTGAGAAGTTGACTGTCATTCTGTGGCTCTCAAACTGGAGTCACATCAGGAGAGAGAGTGAAGAGAAACCAAAGTGCCCCCAGCAAGCTTAAATTTGTGCAATAGGAATCTGTATCCCCCTTGGAAACTTCTTCTAAAAAAATAAAAAACTCCAAGAGTTAGAACTGAGGGAAAGCTATGTGGTGCTCTCATGAGTTACGGCCTCTCTGCCATTACATGAATGCACAGTACCATCTAAAATCATGATAACTATGAATGGTATGGTGATGACCCTGAGCTTATAGGTCCCCATGAAAGCCAGGGAATACTACTGGCTGAGACTTAGTGGTGGCTTGTTTTACATTTTCCAAAGGGCAGGTGGATCAGAAGAACTAACAGAACAAACCAATGTTATACAATTCTATCCTTGCTCTCCATATTCAATGGGAAATTGAAATCTTTGTGCCTGTTGCAGTAATAAAGCTAAATAAAAAATAAACATCAGACACTGCCCTTTAAAATTAGTACTCTAAGCTTTTTTTTTTGGCAATTTAATCATACTGGAATAGAATTTCTTCTGAATTTGCACTGTTACTGAAGGTATGACTTGCAATGCTGTAGGAGCCTAACATCGAGGATAGGAGGTAAAGAAACAACTTCAGGGTTTTTTTATGTTTATGTGGTTATTTTTTTGAGAGAGTGCAAAATTTGTAAATTAGTGGATTTTGGTGGTTATATGTGCTCAGTTGTTATAGTTCAGTGTTTTGAAGGAAACTGAGATACCAGGATTCTTATCTACATACTTTGCTGGTGCGGTGCAAAGTAATTGGACAGTAAGGTCATGTTGAGTCATCACAAGGTCTTCTGGGAAAGGAGACAGTGGGTAACAGGTGTGTACTTTGGTTGGTATCGTTTCTCTGCGAAGTTTGCAGCTTGATTACAGAACTGTTTCCCAGCAGAAATTCGTATATTAAGTCTAACTTGCTTTATTATACATGCAGCCTTAAATTGAATTGAAAGCTACAGTTGTATAAAACCTCAGGACAGTAAAAGCATTTCTGAAAATTACCACTGGGAATTTAACTTATAGCCCTGAACCTTTACATTCCTGCCATGGTCCTGCTTCCATATGTGACGGATTGTATTCTAGATGATGGATGGGTGAGACTTATCCTTTATATTCATTTAAGCTGATCTTGCATCATGAGAGCAGCTTTTTGACAGTGAATCAAAGCATGTTAAATATATTAGTAGTTTGGAAGTATGCTATTAAATAAATCTCACTTCTTTCTAAGTAAAGATTTTTATGAAATGCAAAATATGATTTTAATTAAAATATTTTTTCTGAAGAGGTTTTTTATTCTGGCAACTGTTCTAGAAAAGGAATTACATAAACTACATTTTTAATGGTCTGACACTTTAATAGTCAGGATTTCCTGATGGCATGCCATAATCAAGAGTGACTGGGCAGGACTTGAAACAATTGAGTTCAAACTGATTTCCTCTTCCCCCTCCAGTTTTTGTGCTGTATCACATTGTTTTCCAGTGTGTATGGTTTGGTCTTTTGGCATCTTGTGCTATCAAAATTACGTCTTAATTTTTCTTTTTTTTCCTGTCTGATAATAATCTACGTGCATGGTCTACCATAGAAGGCTCTGTAAAGTGAGTCATGTAATGAGTTGTACTTCTTGCATATGCTCATAGCAATTTCAGCCAGTATTTCCCATATATGTCCTAGCTGTTAAGTTCTTAAGGATTTTTTAAAATGTGAATATGTAAAATTTGTCTTAAGCTCATCTTTGTGGGTTTTTTTTTAAATTTTATTTTAATTTTGTTGTTTGCCGTGGTAGTTGGTTGCACCATAGGTAGGCCATTCTGCCCTGTCGTCCCATACTAAGTTAGAATTACACAGCACTAGAGATCACATGAGCTTCAGCAATATCTTTGGGACTGTAGCTTCTAGCAGCCTTTGCTGCTGTCAAATCCAACGTTCTCAGTAGACAGAGGGAGCCCAATAACGACTAATAGTCTATTTCTGACTGACTGCCCTGGATATCATAACACTATCCTGAATGTCAGGGCTGACCTCTTTTTCAATCATGAAATTTCTTAATAAAAGTATTTGTGTGTTCTTCTGTCAATATAAAATACTCATCCATCTGATTTAGTTGATTGTACATTATGCATGTGGCTGTTGTTTATCCTGTTCAGTGCCAGTTCTGTAGAGAAACAGGTTCTCTGCATACAGTATGAGGATAGAGGTTTAGAAAGAACATTTTGTGGAGTTGCTACTTCTCACCTATGTATAAAGATAAGAGAAATAACTACCATAGCCCATAGTGGCAAAGCCAGTAGGATTTACTTGGAGAAATTCATAGCCCAGTTTCTCTCTTCTCATGGGTCTGAATTTAGGCAAAATAAGTATTTAAAAATATTTTCCTGATTTTGTCTCTGGAATTTATTTTATCTTTCTGTCCTGGAGTTTCAGGGAGGAAATTATATACCTATTTTAATTTGAGACTTTTTGAAGTAGCAAGAGATGAAGTCTCATACAGGGACTGGAGTGTTTGCTGGTTAGTTTGCTCAACCATTAAAGCAGGTAGACAAGAAGAATGTCTTGTTCTCTTCACAATAATTCCTCAAAGAGTGGCTGAATACTAGTATGAAAAAGGTGCAACATGGCAGAGAATATAGCAAAACATCTCCAGAAGATTATGGTGAGGGGGACTTCAGAAGGGAAAGAGACCTTTCAAAGACTTTTTGTCTTTGTCACACAGGGAACTCACTTCATACATGTCAGACAATGTTCACAGACATTCATGGATCTCAGACAATAGAAAAGATGGAGGAGAAAATTTCTTCTAAACTTAAATGTTTGGGGTTTGGTTGGCTGGTTGGTTTTTTTAATAACAAAAATATCACTTCTAAGTTTGATGCAATATTACTGAAATGTACTTCTCTTTCATTTTTTCCCTTTTGGGAGACTGGTTACATTTCTAGAAAACATTATGCCAAAGGAAAATCTGAAAATCACAGTTTAAAAATGAAATTATCAGAGATATTAACAGGAGTGGGGAAAAAGACTACTGAATCTTTGGAAGGACATAACTATATGTCATAAGTTATATGGCAAAGCTTCAAATTTGAGGATCATTTGTAGCAGCAAGACTGCTAAGGGATTGTAATCTGACCTAGATACCTAGAAAACTGGATGTTGCCAGATAAGGGTTTTATGCCTTAGAATTTCTGCTATATTGTTGTGTTGGCAGGAAGTAACGCATCTATTACCATTCTTGCCTGTTTTTTCAGAGGCTTTCAAAGGAGAAAACTAGCTTCATGTGAGTACTTGTAGCTAGACAATTTAGCAGCTGATCTCTAAGTTGAATCAACTTTCTGTAAAGAAAGGATGTTCAGGTTTGTTGGGATAGAAAACTGATCTTTGTGATAAAACTCAGAAGATTTCTGTGAAGTTTTTGTTCTGTGGTTTGTTTTTTTTTGTCCAAATGAAAGCTCAGCTGTTGTAGTACCAGTTCCCACAACAACTCAAAAAGACTTTCTGTATTCTCTCCCAGAGTATCCTTCATATTACAGCCATATGGTTAATTAGCTACTTATTGAAATAAATTTATCTTCTGTTTATTGATGCAGCATTCATTTATGTTTCTTTGTTCCAGAGTTCAGCTAAAATGAATATAAACATATCTGAATCTCCTTAGATAAATTGTCAATAGGGAAGTATTTCTACTGCAGAAGTAAAATTTAAGTTCCGATTTAGACATGGAGGGGAAGTTATCAATACACATGTAACTTCCTCTTCACTGGAAGGTCTGACTTGGCTTTACAAACATTACACTGAACCATATTGCTGAATTAAGCCAGTTGTAAGCCTGTTTCATCTTCACAGGTAGGTAATCCATTCATCTTACAAACATGTGACATCATAAATGCATGACAGAAGAACCAGCTACTATTGCTGGTTATTTAATTATTTTCATCAAAATCACTTAAAATCAGTAAGTGGGAGAGAGAGAGGTGAGTATGGATTTGCAGTCTGGGCTTAGTCCATATGGCCTGTTAATGAGATAATAGTCCTTCTTTGACTGTTCATGTAGTGTAATTGGACAAATGTGGAGCCATAGTCTTTGTTGAACATCTTCCAAAGAAAATTCACTGTATACGGCAAACACAGAGAAGTAGGAGAGAATTCCATAGCTCATGTTGCTGGATAAATGAGTCATGTAGTCTGAATTGAAAATAATATGTTAGTTCATCAGGAACTATATATCCAGATTAAGGTATGAGAAATAGGGGAGAAAGAGCAGGTTCATTTTTTTGGTCATGTATATTCTAATGTATTTGGACTGATTTCTGTTTCTACCGCTATATCTGTATTTGTGGTGTTACCAATCAGTAGGTGTGTTTTATGTAAAGCAAAGGAATATCTAGGTATCACACTCTGTGAAAATGTGTGGTCAGTGGCCCCTAATAGATATTTAATTTCACTGCCAACAACTGTGGGTTTTATTCACATTATTTAGGTAATGTTGTAAAGTGACATGGCTGTATTTTCAGGAGCCTGCTGTGCCTGTCCTTTCACTTTCACTTTTTCATACATCTTGCTGGTAAATGAGTGTTAATGAAATAAAGGGGAAAGTCTGGATAAATGCAGTGTAATGCAGAAGTATCCACCATCTCTGCAATGACTGATGACTCCAGCACTTGTGTGATGCTGGTGAACCAAGAAACCAGTGAGAGCCACGTGTGCTGCGGTGCTGGCTGAGCATGAGGTCAGCAGGGATTCAGTAGAGCTAGAGCTGGTAGGGCAGTGATGAATCCAGCTTATGGACAGGCTTCATGCAGTGGTTGGTAGTGTTACATAGTTTGGACAAAACCCGGTAAAGTAGGCCTGGCTGGTCCGATGTGTTGTCACATGCTTCAGCAACCCAGGTAAATTGTCTGGATCAAGGAACAGCAACTGCATCCTCCCATCAACACTCTGAAAGCAAATCCAAGAAATATTAGTCAGAATGGCTTTTTTTTTATATTTGTCTGTAGGTTGGAGGCTGAGATCTGGAATGTGCACCAGTTGTTAGAGCGGTATATGTTGAACTTCACTGTGTTCATAAAGCTGTTCGCCATTTCTTTCATTCAAGTCATAAGATTTTTTTCATTGGTAGAAGTAAGGGGACTTTAGAAACATAGAAAGCTGATGATCAACAGGAATTTTAGAATTGTGAAATAATGATAAAGTTTTTGAAGAAGTTGTCTGCTCTAGAAAACTGATGGCTGGTCTGGGACACAGGAAACCTAGGTTTAACATTTGGGTTCTGCTTATAATTTGTTGGGATGATTCTGGATAGGTTGCCGTCTCTTGAGCATTGACATCCTTATTAGGAAAAATTATTCCTTTGGCAAAATAACTAAAGATTTGTTGTTATGAAACACTCTAACAATCACTACAGATATGTTTCCATGTATATTAATATCACTTCTGTGAGGCAGGATAACATGTTCTAGATGTTATCAGAGTAGAAGACAAGGAGATTAATTAAAATTCCTTTAAGTAACCAGACATAATATTTTTAGTCTTCGGAAATTTTCTTATTGTCAGTTGGACATTCAAACCTTAATCTGCAACAAGTATCACAGGAAATATAGAGTACCTGTGAAAGTACACGTGCTGCAAAAATAATAGTTAAAAACTTAATTGTTAAAGGTGAGTTGTCTAAAATTATCTACTGCTTTAGCAATGAATTAAAAATAGCAACCAAGAATATAATCTGCTTGATGAAAATTATGGAGGCCCCTCAAAAGCCTGTTGAGTATGCTTATTTTATAGTTGGATACTTTATTTTAAAAATGTATAAAATAATTCTAGATGTATTTTCAGATATCTTTAAAGAGGTGATAGAGGTTTTGCTTCGGTCTGACCATTTCAACTTCCTGAGAAGCAGCAGCAACTGAAAGCAAATTTCAGTTAAAGCAAAAAACAAGAAAAACTTAGAAAGTACTATTTAAAGAACATATGAAGTGCCAACACTCAGCTGAGTGTAAAGTAGTACCCAATAATACGTACGAAAGCTAAATCTCATTGTTTTGTATTAGCTATGAAGTAAAATGGGCTCATCAACTGTCAGAGGCTGGGGTGTGTTTGTTAGCTTTTGATGCCTGCTTTGTGTATTTGAATCCTGAATAGTCTCGTTGGTAAATAGGATGCTACTTATATCCTCAAATACTTGATGCATTTGGGCTATGCAGAGAGAAGCAGGATGATAAAAATAGTATTCTTTAATACCAGCTTTGGTATCAAATAACCTTTCCTGGTTCTGGACACTTGTGTTTAACATGAAACAACTTTGTTTCTCATTTAGCATACATCAGGGCATGTTGCCTTTTGACCTAGGAGTGTGTTGTCTGTCTAATTATCCTTTGTATTGTTTTACTGTTCCTTGCAACTATCCAAACAATTTGGTGTGGCCCTAGCAACCAAACAATACTGTTTAACAAAGATTTCCTTACTGCACTTGCTCCCAGATTTCCCACGTAGCAGTAGCTCACATCAGAGCAAACAAACAGGATATTGTTTCAAGTGAATAATGTTCGCTGTTTTCAAGTGATTTATGAAAATAGTTTTTTAGTTTGAAGTGTTGCAAGTGGTATGGTTTCTGGTTCCAGATTTCATCTGAAGTTCTGTAGAATAGTCCATGTTTTGGAGATTCAAAACAATGTTTGAGACATTTTCTGTGGCAGCTAAGAGTAAAGAATGGCTTATGCTGTGATGGCAAAGAGTAGCAGAAATTACTTAATCCTGTCCCGTGATGAGATTTTTTTTTTCCCATTAAACATATTTAAAATCCACACAGACCTTTCCTACAATGTTATTGATTGCAGCTTCATGAGTAAATGAATCCCACTGAACATAATTATACTAGATAATATTGCTGTTTGACCTAGTTAAGAAATCCGATAATAGATTTTGACTTTTCTCTTAGGAACTGTTATATATCTTCTTATTAAACACCATCAGGCTCCCTCCTGTTTTTTCCTCCTGCGTGTTTGTTTTCTGTGTGTGTTTAACTAACTTAGTAGTTTTACAAAGTAGATAAAACCATGAACATTGGCATATGCAAGGCAAGGGTCATTAATGTGAACCATTAGTGCTCTCATGAATTAGAGTCCTCAGCAAGTTCATGGATGAAAATACATCCTAGTAATTCTTTTGCCTTTTGCACACTCTGGCATTTTAGCAAAACTAAGATATTTGTAATGCTCTTGTGGCAGTGTTTATAATTGCTTCAGTTTGACAGCTTTCCCTTGTTTTTTTACGAGGATAGGTTTATTACCACCTGAAGAGTTTCTGCATGTGAACACTTAGATTACGAACACATACGACTGTAGGATAGCCTCGACTCTGTTTTTCTGCTGGAAGAGTAAAAAGGCAATTCTTGTCCCTGTATTAAGTCTCCTCTTTGTGCTGGCACACGTGTGTGTGGTATGTGCATTGTACAACTGATGGTGTAAAATTGATGTGGGGACAATAATTATTGCACATGCTGCTTTTCCATTCAGTTCATTGCACAGCTGCACGCTTGTGTTTGCTTGCACAGGAGGAGGGTGGTACAGAGAGTGAGGTGGTTGGGAGGGATTGCATCCCTTGACAGTACTGCAGCTTATGCCATCTGAGGGGGGTTGTGTGAAACTATAGCTGAGGAGTGGGGTCCGTGGCATTGCTGGTGGATCTAAGGCTGTCCTGTCACCACATTTCTTTGGCTTCATGGTCATGCACTCTGCCTTGCACTGAAATTTCTGCAGCACTTACAGGAGCTAGTTGGGTTGTAGTCTTGTTGCTTCTTTTTTTCTTGCTAACGTTAGATTTTTGTCCAGTTTACCCATTCCTTATAATGTCCCATGAGCCCGGGGAGAGGATTTGCCTGGGTTTAGATCAGTCTAAACAACTTTAAGGTTTCATCCTTGGTGAGAGAAGCTGTTTTATAGTTTTGAAAGTTAACACACTAAGATGGTCCCTTACTGAAGATTAATTTACTAACGTGAAGTAAAGATAGTATTTCAGAGATAATCAGCTCTCAGTGTTTTCCTGATTCTTAAATGACAGCAACCTTTTGAAGGTGATATTTTGAAAACTGAAGATAGAAGTGTATTGTGTAAACACACTACTAAGACTTGGCTACATAAAGTAAATCTAAATATAGTTTTGAATTAAGGAGCACAGTAATGTTTCTTAGTTTCTCTATAGAGTGAAAACAACTGGTGAGTATCAGCTTCTCACTCTTCAGGAGTGGGAATGAACTGGAGCTCTGGCATATTCCCTTCAATCTGGATAATGGGAGGATTATAGCATACTCCAGTAGGTAAGTCTAGAATGAGCTGAAGCAGCTGCTTTGCTAAGTTTCTTCTGACCAGACATAGCTAATGATGTTCAAAAGGAGATTTAAACCCTCTCATGTCTTTTCAGTCTGTTTGCTTCAATTTGTGATTTAAAATAAGAGACTCCAATTTGTCTGTTGATCAGAATAAAACTTCAGCTTTCTTAGAAACTCTCATATTTAGGATAGAAGCAACTGCCTGTTTAGAAATGTGTGGTATCTGTTATGGGTCATTAGCAACTCAAATTTTTATTTTGTTTATCTACAGATGGAGATGAAAGGAGAGTTGTTCAAAATCTCTGTGTTGAAGCGTTTTTCTGTTTTGCCTATCTCATAGCTGATATTTCTGTTTCTTACCTGCTATGGCAAGGAAGGATATATTCCTTCTTTTCATCTCTTCTCAAACCTCTGTGCTCTTGTTCTTGACACACAACGCATCTCCCTTGTTTCCTGGGCTGCCTTTGGAAGAACTGGGTCTTAAGGATGACAAGTGTACAGTTGCTGGAGAATGTAGGCGTTGTAAAGAAATGAAATATTTTTTAAAGTGCTTGACACATTTATGCTTCTGTACTGAGGGATGAGCCAATCATCAGATGTGGGATGAGAAAGAATTTTCTTTGAAGTTAGATATTTTAAGTTGTCATTTTTCTTTTGCAGCATGTACTTTGTTCTGTTTCTTAATGCTTTGTGTACTTCCATCTAGTGAACTTCCACTGTGGGGATCTAGATCATAGCAGTGTCTATGATGTCCTGTTGCCTGGGCTATGTGGGACATGCTTTTCTGTGTCTTTTAGGATCTCTGTTAATGAGATCAGAGTGCCAGATTGAAGTGTTTGAGGATGTTCAGAAATGTTTTATGGCATGTGTGGTGTTTGCATGTTGTTCTGGTGTTACCCCCAGTTCCTGGGGACTCAGTTGTGTCACCTTGGCAAGTCCTTCCAGCCTTGAAGAAGGCACACTGCAGTTTATGTACAGGAAAAAATATACATTGCTCCAAGTAAACAGCAAGTTTGTACATTAACGTAGAGAAAAAAACCAGGTCATATGTAATACTCCCAACATTATGCAAGGTAGCCTTCCTTTTTGATTAGAAGCGAAGGTAGTTCAGTTTTTACTCCTGCAGAATTGCTCACTTCACTAATGCATTTGATAAATGATAAATTTCAATGGAAGTTGAGGAAATCTGCGATATGTTACATAAGATGTAACTTTCTGAATCGAGAGAAGAAATGATAAATGGCAGAGACTCAAATTTGAGCAGATGTGAAGTACCAAAGGTTTGGTCTCCATGGCAACCAGTATTTTCATAAATATAAATAAGTTGAACACTGAAAAAAATGTTTAAAAGTTGTGGATAATATTTAGCTAATAGGGTTTGCCCATGTAAAAATTGAGAACATGTAAAAAAATTGGCAAGTTAAGCAAAATAGACCAAGCGCATCTCCTCACATTTTATCTGCAAAAAGCCTTAAAAAAGCTTACCTGAACAAATCGTGAGATGTAATACAATAAAATAGACTGAAACCAGGCTCAAACTATGACTGTCTTAGGAAAATAAAATCTTAATATCAGTAGATAAGAATTGTTAATATCAATTCCTAATATCAGGTGAAAAATAACCTCTGCCGTCATGGAGTATGCTAGAGAAATATCAGACCTCTTTGGGTACATCAGGGTCATCTTTAAGAGATGTCAACAGTTATTTTGACTTACAGTGTACAAGACAAGAATTTATTTACTCTCATTGTTATGTGTTGTGAGTGTGTTCTGAAACATGATTTTCAGTACTGCAATTAACATTGCTGGCAGCTTTGATGATAAATGAGTACTTAGGAAGAAAAATAAAATTAAAGGTGGATAACTATGTAAATTTCATATATGACAATTTCCGTATAAAGGTGAAAGCATTAATTCTTAGCAAATGAGACTAATATATCTGGAGTTATTTATACTGATTAATTAATATTTCTTATAGGGAACAAATCTTTAAACTTTTATGACTAGAGAGTGTAAGAAGATTAGTTAGCATGACATGTCTAGAAAGGGTTTGCATTCTTTTTGGGAAAATCAGCTTACTGACATAAACTGCCAAGGAAATATTTCTCTTGAAGATATTTAAACACCAAGTAGAAACTTGAACTTCATGCGTGATCTATCTATAAAAATGGAATCAAGCAGATGCCTCTCACAATATAGGGGGACCCTATATTGTAACCCTTTATTCCATGTAGCCTTTTACATTGAACCTTTTGATTTTTAGTCATACTTGAACTGAGGGTACCATATGTTGAAAGCTCTAATCTTTATCATGGTCATCATAGAGCATTTTATTAATAACGGAAATGAGCTACATTGTAAACCCTCATGCAACTTGAGTAGAAATTCCCACATAATTAAAACAAACAAAAAAATTCTTGTCATATGTTACAGCTAGTTATTTCCTCCTTCTCGTTTAGAGAATTTACTGTGTGAAAATGTGTCTGTGATGAACAGGAAAGTAACAGCATTGTGTTTAAAAGCTCTGCTTTATAGCTTGGTGTTTTTCTTGTTTGTTTTTTTTTTTTTCTCTAGCCTCCGCACCACCCAGCAGAGTAAATAAATGTAGAGTTTCTCCAAGTGTTGTTTCCACCTGGGAGAAGAGAGGCATCATCATGTCTAACATTACTATTGATCCAGATGTCAAACCTGGCGAGTATGTCATCAAAAGCCTCTTTGCTGAATTTGCTGTTCAAGCTGAAAAGAAAATTGAACTTGTAATGGCTGAACCTTTGGTGAGTCCTTTTTTCATAGTATCCCTTGAAATGGTCCTGCTTTTTTTCTAAAATAGGCTGATTTATCATATGTATGGTTACTGAAAAAAACCCATCCCCAGATACTGACTTTTCAAAGGGATTCCTCAAAGCATAAACAGGCTTCTGCAAACATGGTTGCTACCTGATTATGTTTTATTGACTTGTGTTAAAATTGTTATGCAGTAGTTACTGGAAACAAGACCTCTTAGTATTCATAAGTTCTGTGAAGTTATAAAAGGAAATAGCAACAACAAAAAGTGTTCCTTCATTAATACTGTGAAGTGTGTTTCCTGTCAGTGTTTCTTTGAAGTAATTCTTGGACAATATACTTTCAAGAGAAGATGCATTTGGTTTGTTTTCCAAAATAGTCAGAATATATTGCAGATAAGGCAAAAATGTAAAATTCTGTTGGTCATCCAGACTGCATGATCTTGAAATAAATGCATCTCTTCTAATTTGGAAATCTCTGGGGGAAAAAAACCCACAACAAACCCAACTTTTTTTTTTCCCAACTTGGAAATGTGTTGAGTAGGTGAGAGAGTGTGGCCAGCTCACAGAAGGCTTCTGTTTGGAACTCCTGCTTTCTGAAGTGTTCCTGTGCAGAAGTGCATATGTGAGCACTTGAGCCCCAATTTTGAAACTTCAGGAAAAAACATTATTAAGAAGCAGTCCAAAAGAACACAAAAATGGGGCTAAACATGTTTTGTGGGGTCACTGATGGAATTATCTTCAACTACAGCCATTAGTAGATCAAAAGCTGAAGGAAATGAAACATTTCTTTATATGCACCTACTTAGTTATACATTATACATACGTTTTTGTGCACCAGGCAAGCCTACAACTTAAACATAGCTTGTCTCTTTGCTTAGAGACATCCAGAAGAGTCATGTATTCAGGAGGGTTTCCTAAGAAAGCACGGAAACTTTGTAGCAAAAGAGGCACACAAGTAGTGAAGGTACCTGGCTAAGAAATGAGAGGTGATGCTGTGGGAGGAGAGGCAGATAGCTCCACTCTCCATCTGTGTGCCAAATGCTGCTGCCTCAGCTCCTTTTCCATTCATCTGCTAAACATACTGGCAGGGTGGTGCTTGGCCAGAGTGACACAGACTGTCTGTAATTGAGATAAGAGGGCTTTTTCTGTAGACACAGATAGTTTGGTGTTAAAACTCCTAAGTGGAATACTGGTAGCAAGGTAAGTATAATAGCCCTAGAGTTCACTTGTGCCTAGACCACATTAAATAAATCCTCTGACAACGATCCCAGGCTGTGTCTCCTTGCCACACTGTTGACTGTTAATTAAACAAATGTTTTTAAATCTGTTAATCATACAAAATCAACACAACCCAGCAGATTAGAAATTAGAAACCCCGTGAAACTAATGAAATAATGCACTTTTCAAAGAGTGATTCCTAGCTCTGTTGTCTGGTGAGGTTTTATGGTGATTACATGAAGTCTACCTTAGTCAGAATCTTCTACTAATAAGATTGTGAAATTAATATGTTGTATGTACACAGCATGTATAAAATTCTTTCAGTTAAAATAAGAAAATGATATGGCTAGAGTGGTCATTTCTGAAGGTTTTAAATAGTTCTGTCAGAGTTCATTTGCTAAGCTGAATTCCTTTAAACAAAATGTATTTTAATGAAATCAAATATAATTTATATGTATAGCCAGCTTTCCTTATTTTGTATTGGTGGAAAGGAAGGACTATATAGAAAACCAGAAAATTAAAAGAGGTGGCAAAAGCTGCAGAAAAGTGAAACAATCTGAGCTTACGTAACATAAAGAGGTAGAAGGAAATCCTTACGTGTCTCGCTGAAAGGAAGTACTAAAAGTACTAAAGCAGGTTAATTTTTGTACTAAAGTATTGAATATTCAGTTCTAGTGTATGAAATTAAAAAAAAAAAGATAAAAGAGTGAAGGGGCACTGGAAAGGCACTGACTGTGATTGGAAAAAAGGCCTTAAATGGAAGAAAGTCCTTTATCATTTTAGTGTTATTTGATTTTGTGGAATGACTTGGCTACAAACAAAAATCTGGAATATATATATATAGTGTTACATAAATCTCTAATGTGTTAGATTAAGCTAGGCTGTTGGATGAAGCTGTTAGAGAGAATTTGAAGCCAGGCCAATTAAAGTTAGGAGCTAGACATTTTTAAAACTTCAAGATGAACATGCCTGTGGATGAGCAAAAATTAATTAAAAAATAAATTAAAAAAAAAGTAACTGCAGATCAACACAGCACCTGGGTGTGGCGGGATGGTATAATTTTGGCTAGACGTATGGGTTTCATTTAGAAGTAACTGACTTGTGATTTTTAAAAGTAACTGAACAGTTTCTCTGGCTGTAAATTTACTTACATATTTTCCTTTTACTAATTTATTTAAAAGTTCTTTGCGTGCAAAATTGTAATACTCAAAGAGTTTCCAAAGTTACAGAAAAAGCTTATCAGCAAGTGCTTAAAATAAATGATTAAAGTAGTAAATGTAATGACAGGAAGGAAGATCATCCTTTTAGTGAATAAATGGAATAAGCCCACTTTTTTAAAAAAAATCAATTATTCTAAATCCTTTGCAGTAGTATATAGTTTTAAAGGAAAAAGGGCTCAAATGCAGTCTGTTGTTGCTTAAAAAATACTCTTTTCTCAACCGAGAAGGATGACACTGAGAAATGATAGCAACCTTCCCCAAATGTGACATAAACTATACCAGTGAAAAAGATTAGTGATAAACTCAATTATTTTGTATTTTGTGAAGCGCATGTAAATATGGATGGTTAGAATTTAAGCAGAGAGTTTAACATGGTGCCAAGTTAGTTTAGTAAGCTGCTAACTTACTAAATTGTTGTTGTCTCATGTTTAAGTCAAAACTAGCAAGAGTATTTGAAGCTGTAGCAAACACAGGCGATCTTATTCCATCATGAAAACCCTAACTAACACTGTACGCTTTGTCAGGTCTTGTCTAGGTGCTTTCAGTAGCTTGTCTGAAGTACAATTTAGCACACCGCATCTCTTCAGCACGGTGCTTCTTGTGCTCTGCGCTGCCACTGGGGCAAGGATGCAGGTGCTGCCCAGCCTGTGGGCTGCAAGAGGCAAGGCAGCATCCCTTGTCTAGTTTCTTTCTTGCAGCTGAGAGGACACAAAGAAGTACACTAGTTTGCTGTGTACCCCTGAGCCACCCTGCTGAGGTGTGCCAACCACCAGAGGATGGGTGCCAGGGAATACTGGAGAGAGGCCAATAGGTGGTACCTTTTTCCATGGGTGCAGTTGTTTGCACAGCACACACACATTTGTCTGCATCCTGATCTCTGCTGCCTGCCTTATGTTGACATTTCTCCTGTACACAATGGATGCAAACTACCCTTTGGTTAATGGAGTAGTGTTGGGTTTTTTTCATTTCACTTGTAAAAGATAAATGTAGACCTATTGTTTTCATCTCTCTCTGAACTTCAGGAAGCCAGGAAAATAAATCTTAAATTATTAATTCAGTTAAAGTTTCCAAACCTCTATGTTATGCTGTTGGATAGATTTTTGTAAATCATGTGAGATGACTGGGACCATGACAAAGCACAGGTAAAAGAAGATATTAGAAGAAAATAAATTTTAAAGCCATACGAATAATTCAAAGGCCTTGATAAACCTGTGACTGGGTTCAAGAGTATTGTTTGATTATGTCACCTTTGTTTGGTCAGTGTTACATTAACTACAGTGCTATTTACCTTTTAACAGTTAAGATCCTTAATGCTGAGGAAACATAATAGGGAGGGTTATGAACTTGTAGAGGTCTTCATTCTTTCTGGTACTGAAGCTCTTAAAAATATATCAACAATTCACGTACAGAAGTACCTCAATTAGTGTAGATTGTGTGAGGGAAGCTAAACATTCAGAACTATCTTAAAAATAGTTTGCTATCTATTGACATGGTTTTCAACTTCTTTGTCTAAAGACTTACAGATTATTATTTGACTTCTTTGATTTGATATTCTTTTCCTTGGTAATGTTTGGGTTTAGACACATACAATGGGTATAATAAACGCACAGTTTATTCACCTGTACTATAGTATGGCGGAAATATGTTGAGGCATCGTATCCTAAGACTTAAGAAACCTGACTTTTCCCATCTTTTTACAGGAAAATCACTTATCCATCTTCTCAGGAAATAGTTTTGTAGTTATTCTCCTTCAACTTATTTAGCAACGATACAGTGTTTGTCTAGAGTGGAATGTTTCTTGTGTTTCTGCTTTATAGATAAGATAACAATTATTTGTGCAGTTTATCTAAAAGCATAGTACAGATAACATGAATTCACCTACAGCAGGCATTTCCTTATTAAAAAAGGGAAGTTAGAAGGGAATTCTACTTTGCAAGTGGTTTCTGGAGCTTTTAGTATCAGCTTCAAAATGTCAATTCTCATAACAGTGTTTTGAACAGACTTGACATGTAAAATCATATAGATTTAAAAGAAGAAAGTGAAACCTTTCCCCCCTTGCTTTTGAATACACAGTGAAGGAACATGGACTAATAAATCAGTTGATCAACAAATAGAGCTATTTCAGAATATTAAATGCATTTTCCTGAAACCACCTTCTTCTTAAGATATTTTTTTGGGCATACTGGAAGTGTACATAAATGGTAGTGTTTTCCTAGATAATTAAGTGGCTTTCTTTGGGTTATAGGAAGTGAAGCTGACTTGTGAATTGGTATCCATACTATTTCAAATTATACTTTCAGAGTAGGCAAATGCTTTTTGCCTGGGCAATGTTAAATTCAAGTTTTCAGAGGCTGTAAGAGTTGCCAGATATTGTATCTTTTTGAGCACCAAATGCAGCTGCACTCATAGCAGAAAATGTCAGAAATTGTGTTGTATTTTCAAGATTACAATTAGGACAATAAAAAATAAGCCGCCATTTGGAATCTTGGATCTGGTGCATGCAATATGAATTTTTATCTGTTTGAGATATAGTCTGTTTCTTGCAGCCTTGCAGGTGTTTATCACCAAGCAGTGCTAGCTTTCCAAGTTTTTGTCAACAACCTGACAGCATGAGTGTTGTCTCATACTAAACTACCGAGTTACTTTGTGCTAACCCACACACAAACTGTTGAGAGCAGTACTGGCTATCAGTTGCTGACACCTCCTTTTACATTCTAGAGCAGTCAAACTAACAGCTTTTCCAGCTTGCTACTGGACTTACCTTGCTCCATAAAATTTCTTTGTTTGCTTTACTGCAATCTCATGTGAGCTATTAACTCCTTACCCTGAGTAGTT
The DNA here is from genome assembly GCF_003984885.1 of Neopelma chrysocephalum. Classification (NCBI taxonomy): domain Eukaryota; kingdom Metazoa; phylum Chordata; class Aves; order Passeriformes; family Pipridae; genus Neopelma; species Neopelma chrysocephalum. The sequence goes on along the minus strand of NW_020897700.1, from coordinate 1,875,450 downwards.
TTTCTACTTTCCTTGTCAAAGATAACATTTTGGACTTATTTATACTATTATAAAGTGAAGAGTAGTGAAAAATTTGTTAAGATAGCAAGAAATGCTCATCAGATCTTTCTGTATCTTACTGCTTTGTAGTGTTCCGTGTTCCCTTAGAGCCGTTACTGCTGCTCTTGGCTTACTGTAAATCATTGACCCTCAGAGCCAGTGTGTGGGACTCAGTGTTCTTTTTTGTTTCCCTTTTCTTCCCTTTTTTCCTTTTTTTTTTTCTCCTGTTTTTTTCTTCTTTTCTTCCTCCTTCTTCTTCTCTCTTTTTTTTCTCTTTTTTTTTTTTACTTTCCAGATTACCCTAGCAAGGTATAGAACTTGACTTTCTTTTAAGTGTATAATTTGGTACTCTACACTGTGACTAGTAAGAATTGCTGTTTACTATTATACTTCATGAGTATTTTGTTTCCTTAATGCTTTAATCCTCAGTAGATTATTTTACCAAGAATATAATGTAACTTTGCTTTTAGCAGAGCAGTATGTCTTATGGTACTGGTAGCAATAAGTATTGTAATAATTAAATTCTAGTACTTTTCTGTACCTTACAAATTCACTTCAGATGTAAAGCAAGCGATAATTAACATTCCCTTTTTCTTGTACTAGGTTTTCTACTTATTGCAGTTCAAGGAAAGTGTGGATTAGAAATGCATTGAACAATTCTCTCTGCCTTTTGTGAAGACATTTTAAAATTTATTATTGTAACTTAGAAGAGCTGCCTTATATGAACATGAATACACTTGTTAATTCACATGGCAGTGGCTTTCGTTCTGAGTTACACGTGGCACCCACCACCAGCTATCCCTGTTGAGCATGCTGCTGTAGGCCCTGTTGTTTGGGAGAGGCCTTTGACATCTTCTGTTTGTCAGTCTAATGTTATTACTATTTAGCCACCAAATTAGTTTTTGTGAGTAAACCTCACATCTTCAGAAATGGTTCTAGCTGAAAAATACTGCAAACATTTACATTAAAAGTTATTTCTTTGTTCTGTAATATAACTGAGAAGGAAGGAATCTAGCTTTGGTAGCAGTCAATTGCATTGTGAAATTTATGTTTGTTTTTCTTTTAACAGGAAAAGCTCTTGTCTAGATCTCTTCAAAGAGGTGAAGATCTTCAGTTTGATCAGGTAGGAGGCATGTAATTGAAGGCAACTTTTATTGGATTAATGTGGGCTCTGTTTTTGCAGGATAGTGGTTCCACTGTTGTCATAACTTGGAACATCTACGTCTGAATCTGTGTCAGAAGATTTAGACCTTGAATGTTAGACTTTATTTTCCATTGTAGAATATAATAGTAAGTAAGAAACTGCTAGAATAGATTAATTAATTGAAGGTGGCAGTGAAAGCTGGTGGAGGAAAGATGTTGAAATGTGGTAGAGGACAAAACTTTTTAATTTATTTCTATTATCACTTATTTTTTCAGATTTTGGGGTTCTGTTTTTATAAACAAATAGTGTTAGTTTAATTTTGGCAACGTGGTTTTTACTGAAGACTTTTTGATTCTGTGGCAGAAGGCATAAGTTAGATTCAAAATGTTACTTTGTCCTTTACTGCAAATATAGACACACTGTGAGGCAATTCTATTTCACTTACTATAAGGGAACTGTACCTGGAATGACTGTTCACTCATTTTATTGTTTATTCTCTGTATTTCTAATTCTTCAGTAGTATAGGCATGATTTTGTCCCATAAGTACTTCCTTGCAGTGGAGAAGCATCATTCAGATGAAGCCTCATTAATTGCCTGTTCCTGTTCTTAACTGTTACTGAATAACATCTGCTGTATGAAGTTTAGTGTTCTGTCCATATCTTATGTAACTGAATTTTTGTTTCCTGCTTTCCATTACTACTTGGGTATAAGTATTAGACATTGCAGTGAAATCTGTGGACCTGCCTTTACTTTTCAATGAACAGCCATCCATGCACCTTTTTCCCTCCTCCCAAAAGAGAATCTAATACTAACATGTAATAGTTGATGTATAATTTTCTTTTCAAAGAAAAACAAAAATAAATCCACCACCACAAACCTCACAGTCTTTTAATATCTTCTAACCTAACCTGCTCTTTATTTCTGAGATGAAAGTTTACTCATAAGCAAGGGAAATGGGTAAGGGGGAAGGCTATAAATTCTTTGTTAGCTGCAGTATATTATAGTTGTTTTAAAGATGACCAAAAGCTAAATAATATGAATGATAGGAATTATCTAAGGAAATACGTAAATGAGTACTGTTTCTAATTTTTCTACTAACTCTGGCTCCCCCTTCCTACTGCCATGTTTTTCCTCAGTTAAGGATGTTTTTTATAAATCACTAGTAGTCATATATTAAACTACATAGAGGTTCTAAAAATAGGCTGAATGAAGAGAAGTAAAAAAATAAAGCATGTGACTTCTAAAATCTTGTAATATAGAAATAAACTGGTTTTCCTGAAAATACAGTACTTTAGAAAAATTTGTGTTGATTGTGTCTCTATATATGTGTGTGTGTATGTGTATGTGTATGAGTTCTTACTTTGTTCTTTTGTTATTTGTAATCTACTTTGGATTCATCGAGATCTGAATTTTAATGCTACTGAATAACTGCTTTATAGAGTTAAAGCTGAATGGCTGCCTTATGATGACAAGGACTGTGAATTTTGATAGGGAATTTTGAACATTGTTTGGCAAAAGGAATTAAGATTGCTTCTCTCTTCATTGCTTGATGTATGAAACCTTTATTAAGAACAATTCTCCAGCAGTGCAGAAGATTACAGATAAAGAAAGAGATTGGCAAAGTGTGGGAGTGAGGAGGATCGGGAGTACACAGCCGCACCATCCAGCAGAGAAACTAGAGCTGTTGCTGGGCCAGCCTTGTTCACCCAGAGGTTTTCCTGGAGCTAGGAATTCAGATCCAAAAAGTGGCTTTACTGATACGGTGTCTGAGTTAATAAGTGTTGTACTTTGTGAATAAAGAGAACATGATTGGAACACAAGAGGAACTCAGGGACTAGGAGGTATCTAATTAACACTTGTTCTCACAGCTCAGTAAGCAAGGAGAAGAGGGATGGAGGAGGAAGACGTGTTGCCTGTCCCTGCAATGAAAAAGTAAAATAGTTTTTTAATGGGACGTAAGTAATTTTTGTTGGAAACAGAACCAGACCGAAAGAGTTGCTATCAAAACCAAGTGTGCATAATCAGTAGTTTTTAATTTTCAAACATTACAGTTCTTCTGTTTGTCATTTGAGGTCTTATTTGGAACAAAAATATGAATTTAGCTAAAATGAAATTTTGGAAAATGAGAAGGAAATTTGTATATTGTTTCACTTGTGAACTGTTAAAAATTTTCATTTTAGTACCAGCACTTTCCGTTTATCATTCCTAGCACATCAAGAAGCTACCGGACAGGAATTTTTTGATAGAGCATATATTGCAGTTCTTAAAATATTTTTGCTTGTACAGCTTGAAACTGAAATAGCTTGTATTTTTCTTTTTTTGTTTGTTGTAGGAATCAGACTTGGCAATTTCCTACTCTTGTCCTAAGACACCAAAACTTTATGATCACACGGAAGCCCATCTTGGTCATCTCAGTAACTGAAAGCAGATGTGTCTGAGGTTCAGACTTGATCATCATTAGGCACAACTTGAGCAGTGTTTTCAGGATCCGGATTTTGGCCATAGCATTTGGGCTCTAACATCTTACTGTAATTTTTCATCTCTGTCTTTTTACCTCTCACTGTGCTGCTGGGTATGTTACGTGCAGCAATTAGCAATGTGCTGTGGCCTTTTAAGACTTGAGCAGGATTTGCTGTTTCATTCTGAGGAATTGAAATATACGTCATGATGACTAGTGCAGCCCCTGTCCTCTTGGGTATTGCAGGAGCTCTTTGTCTGGATTGCTCATTTCAACGTAGGCATAATATAGAAATATATAAGAAATAAAGTATGTTTTATATAAGAAATTCTTATTTGTTTTTATATGATGATCCTGAGTTTAGTATCCAAGCAGTATGGTAATTATTTTAAATAAAAAATAGCTTATGTTCTGCTTAGCAGCTATATAATATGAGCTAAGATGTCATCTTCCTGATAATTCCAGTGTCTTCATTAGAATGCTAGGGGTGCAAAACTTGTCAGAAAATAAGTAATTGTTATATAAAGCTGACTTTTCATTTCAAGAGGAAAATGTATTATAATGCTAGTAGTTTCTGGGTTTAGAACTTTACCAATCACATTTTTCACTGCATGTGATACAGCTTGTTTCTGTGGAAGACAATGTAAGTTGCCTAACTACTGGAACATCTGCGAATGGTAGTAGTATTAATAAACTCTGTAAACTTGCAGCAAAACCCAAGTTTAGTAAAGCTTAAAATGCAACTTGCTTCTTTTTGTTCTGCTAATTAACCCAGCAGTTCAGAAGGAGGGCAGGGGAGTTAGAATTGCTTTGTGGAGTCATTTTACATTGACAGCACAGGGTAATTTAAGTGTTCACTCTATGTATTCCTGTCCTGTTGTGTGTGTAGCTGCTGTATGAACATAGTGAACATAGCTCTGTGCAATGTATGGGATATATAATTGTTTTTAGGGGAAGAGAATCCGTTAGTTTTAGAGAAGGAGAAATTAATGTGTTACCCAGTGTTTAGGTTATTTGGGATATGGGAATTGACAGTAAATTCTGAAGGCAAAATACATTTTGGATTGGTGTGGTTGTGATAGATCTCTTCTTCATCACGTTTAGCTTTCATTCTAAGAATTCCAGTTAAATTGATGATTTTATGCTGAGTCTAATGTCTTCAGTTTAGTAACTCATGAGAAGGGTTTGTTCTTTTGTTTTCTGGTTTTTTTCCCTAAAATATATTAATACTTTTAACTTGTGATTGCTGCTAATGGCTAGAGTGAGGTCAACAGAGATGTTTTGAGTATCCCAAGCTGATGCAAGCAGCAGGTGTTTCTTGCGCATGAAATCTCAGCAAAGATATTTCAAAGCTTGATAAGTACAAATGAGTCATTTAAGTTCTATTTTTCTGATATTTCCACTTACTGAAATGTGAGAGTTTTAATAGTAGCCCACAAGTGTCTCAAATTTGGTTTTCTTTGCTCTTCTCCTTCTTCACAGATTTTTGCTATTGTTTTTTTCCCAAGGAGGTTTGTCAGACCCCTGCCACATCAAAAAATTCTCTTAATTTATCCACATTCATTTTTACCATATACTGATTTATTTCAGATCACAGAATATTTTTAAAGTGGTAACATTGAGCTAGTTTTTACTGTCCACTTTTAGAAGTCTGATGTATGCTGACTGGTTGATTGGGTATTTATTTTGTATGGATGTTGGTGCAAAAGAAACAGGATTAAAACACAGTTTGCAAAGCAGTCATAAAGATTTCAACATATAGTAGTATAAGAATGAAGGAATTCTTAACATTTAGCCTTTGTTCTGAGGCATTATAATAATCCTACAGAATATTTCTACCTTCTGTTTTTTTCCTATGTTAAAAAGGCTTTTTATGGTTTTGTGTTGCCTGCAATAACTGCCTGCGTCTTTTTGTGCAGTTAGCTCATTGTACGTGACCCTTCTGCAACAGGCATGCCTAGTTTTTCCAAGGAATCTCATAATTCTTGTAAAAAAATCTTAATGAAGTCTGGTTCATATTCAGATCTGGAACAAATGTAGTTTATGTTGTATACTTAAATTTAAAATTTTATGAGCTTACAGAATAAGAATATTATTTTACTTATTTTGAGGAAGCTTCTCCATTTGTTTATATAATTAAAGGATTTTTCAGAGAATCAAGAATGCTATTTAATTCTTGTGACTTAACTAGTTGACTGGTTAACAAGCTGAGTAAAGCATTCAGAAGGTTGGAAGAGGTCCTCCTGAGGTTTCCCTCAGGTTAACCTGTCCCCATCCCTTCCTCAAGTGAGAAAACCCAAGATGTTTCAAATGAGGACAAAGGAATAATGACATTGATCTTATATCAGTTTTCTGGAATAGTGAATAATAGGTAAATTATAGTAAGAGGATGGATTCTATTGAAACCTCTTATTTGAAAGATGCAAGAGGTAATTAATACATGGCATCAGTGAGCAATGTGGTAACTTTCCTTTACCAGCCTGTATTTTGGAGATGGGCTTGCTCCCTGCTGCCTCCTGGAAGGGAGTTTATAATGGCATTCTGTCTTCAGTCATTCTTCTCCTTTCCAAGCTTGGGCACTTAGGAGTGCTGTTAAAGTTGTTAGTTAAAGGAAACATAGAGAATTTAGGTTTCATAACATCTTGAAGTCTTCCTTCCATAATGGTTTCTGTTGCCACATTTGTTTCATACATAAGTTTACTACTTGTATGGGTTTTCTGAAATAAAGCAGTAGATAGGGGAGTTATGCTAAAAGTAAATGTAGCTTGAGATCTGCATCAGTCAAATGTATTAAAATTAGTGTAGAATATATAAAAGGCTCTCATTTTTGTTTATATAATAACCAAAGAAGTAGGTTTTTGAAGGTTACATACTCCTCAGTTTAGAAGGGTTATGTCTTGTCTGTCCTTTGTAATGTGGAGGTACATATACTTCAGAGATACATACAGCAACATTCAGGGACATCCTAAAACCTCTGCTGTTTTCTCAATGGTTTTATGCCGGTTATCTGTATAAATTTGTTGTTCTGTAATCCTTGTGACCTTTGGAACACTTTGTCTGTGTATATTTATTATAATAATGGACTTAGTGTGTTAATATTTACAGTAATTGTCCCAGGTGAAAATAAACATAAAGTTGCTGCTTTGTAAAGTTCCATTAAAAAAACAATTTGAAAGAATGATTATAACTCTAGGATTTTTATTGCTTTATCATGCTAAAGTATTTTTCTTACTTCTTTTTCAGTTGATAAGCTCCATGAGCTCAGTAGCAGAGCACTGTCTCCCCTCCTTACTACGCACCTTGTTTGACTGGTACAGGCGTCAGAATGGAACAGAAGATGAATCTTACGAATACAGACCTCGGTCAAGCACAAAATCAAAGGGGTAAGAATTTTCCTTGCAAAAGTCTGTTTGATTTTTGTGTGTTTTCTCAAAAAAATGTGTGCTTTGTACTTCTGTGATAAGGATGTTGCATTTGGACCTGTTATTACCTAAATCCATGTAGAAAGAGCACAGACTTCTGTGAGGTAGTGTATTCAATTTGCCTGATGATAGGCATGAAGTGACTTAATGGTTTTGGTTTGGATATACAGAAGGAAGTTGGATACTGGTAATTCCAGGCTAGTTTGTCCCTTTTCAAATTGTTTTGGTTGTTGACAGGTCCCTTTCCAGCTATCCATTTTATATACATGTGCAACAGTGATTACATGAAAGGCAATGCAACAATTATCTCTGCAACATTTGTGTTCAGTCTTGTGTATGATACCTGTGTTCTTGATTTCTTATTTTAGGGATGAGCAACAACGTGAAAGAGATTATCTACTTGAAAGGAGGGACTTAGCTGTAGATTTCATTTTTTGTTTAGTTTTAATAGAGGTTCTAAAACAGGTAAGCTCTTTTGTTTTGGCAAATTAATTTTAATATTTTGCTTTTAATGTTGGTTTTTATTGTCTCCTTTAAATTTTTATATTTAAAACTAGAGCATATCTGTGATGAGCGTATGGAAGGCTGTCATTATACTCTCAGCTACATAAAACCTTTGGCTTTTCCTGTCTTTTCTTTACATGTCTGCATTATCTCAGTTCATATGTCTTGGAAAATTGTATGTGCTGCAAAAAGAAAAACTGTAAAAAATAAGTTTATTTATGTTCGGTACCTTTTGTCTTCTTAAATGTTTTTGAAATACAGTGTACAGTCATTGAATGACAAAATTAAAGTGTCGCTTCAAAACTACTAGAAAGGACAAGTAATTTTGCTTGGCCTTATAGTGTTGTGTTAGATAAAGTTACAAATTCTGTTAATATAAAATTTGCATGGGTGTTTGGACAAGAGGATAGGGTTTGACTTCAAGTAGCGGCATTTTTTCTCATGTTCTTTGAGGGGAGAAAAAGATTAATGTAAGAAGTGTTTTGAAACGTGAGTGGAATTGAGCAAACTTCAGGTACTTAAGTAGTTTATGTCATTTAAGTGTAGGTACATGAAAATTAAATGCCTTTTTCTCTACTAAGTAAAGCAAGGGCTGTTTTAGTTTGCAAATAATTTGTAGGAGATTTAAGTTTATGTAGTTGTGTATGGTATGTTTGTGATACAGGGGGAAAATGAAAACACTAACACAGAAGAGCTGTCCTTCTCTGAGACACCAACTAATCATCCAAAATAATGTTCCCATACTGCATGCACAGATATGCAGAGAACAGTAGTAAAACCATCAAACTCTTATGTGTTAGTGTTTTACAGAAAATCTTTAGTTCATGCTCTCTCCCTGTCTAAATTTTCAATCAGTGCAAAAGAAAAAGGGAAATGGAATAGATTGTTTAGGATTGCAGGGTTGTATGGGTGGCTTCTGTACCTTGAACAGGTACTAGTTTTTCTGTTCGGTAGAACACATGTTGCCAGTGATTCATATGTCAGGAGAGGTGCAAAAGTTTGGTCTTCAAGACATGCTTGATGAGTCTCTCATGCATGTACTCCAGACAAGACAGATATTTTTCTTATGAGGGTATTTCTGGTAAGGATAAGAATCTGCAATGGGCCACTAAACATAGATACACCACTTAAGAGAATCTTTTGGTCAATTCAATATTAAAAGTTATCTAAAGGAGGGTTTGTGTGTTCTGCCTGTAATGTGAATCTGCAATTAGGCAGTCCAACAGCACCGAAAAGATGGCTTTTTATCAATAAATACATTTACATTCACATTACCTCCATCTTCCTCTCTTCATGGGAGTCCTGTCACTCTTTGATTCTTAACAACTGGTTTTAGAGGATGCAAAGGATATGATCCAGCCCTTTCTGTAATAGGCACAGAGCAGATGGTGAGAGGGTGACAGACATGACCTATATAGGAACAGAAATCTTTTGTTTGAATTACATGTTGCTCATTGTATGAATATGCATGTAAATAGCCAGTTCCAGTAACCAGAAGTTTTTGAACAAAAAGCTTTCTTGATGCAGAAGAGTATGAAATTCTCAGTCAGTAAGTGCTTAGTTTTTTATAGACAAGAGAATAATCTAATATATTTTAGTGAAAATCTTAAACACTTAAATAGTAATGTAATAGTAGGGTTATCCTAGTCCCTACCTAAATTGCTTTGAAACTTTCAAGATATTATGACTTCATAATCATATATAGTGCTTTTTTAAAGACTACATTTGGGTTTTAAAACAAGTGTTTACTTTTAAATCTGAGAAAGGTGGTGGTGTCAAAGAGAACCTCAGTAAAAAAAAGGCCTTCTAATAAATGCTTACTTTTGATTCTCACCAAATTGTTACTTATTGCTAGGAAGATTTGTATCTGTTTTTAATGCTTTCATCTGCAGAAAGTGTGAAATGGAGATGATCATCACTTCTGCATTCTTTTTGTTTTGTTTTGTTTTCTTTCTTTATATCAAGATGAGTTGTTTTTTGAGATTAAATCTGTAGTAACACCACACAAAATAGCAAGTATGAAAAGATGCATAGTTAACCTTGTCTGATAAATTTTGATGACAAATTCATAGTATTTAGTTAACTGTGGTTTATTTTGTCATTAATTTAATCCCTAAGAGCCATCATGCAAAATAATTTAGGAAAATGGCAATCCAGATTGTGTAAATGTTCATATATTGCAGAATTAACTTTATCATATGTCAGCTAAGGATGACACTAGCGGGAGAGATTTCTATGGTGCATCTCACAGTACTGTTTACTTGCTTCATACATACATATAAATGATATCTGCATTTCAGATACCTGTTCATCCAGTGCCAGATCCTTTAGTACATGAAGTTCTAAACTTGGCTTTTAAGCACTTTAAACATAAGGAAGGGTAAGTTTCACTTGTGTACTTTAAAATATTTTGTGTGTATTTCCAGCCTGTGCTTGATTGTTGTGATTGTTCTCCTTTGCTTCACATGTAACATGTTTGTGATAATACTGTAAATGAGCACTGGTTGATATCTTTAGATTGAAAACATGTCTTGAAAGAACACAGCTGTATTCAATATAAGACAGAGTTTATTTTGCTTAGAATATACAGAATGATTTACACAGCCAGACAGAATAAGAAGTCTGAGTTTGAATAACTTCCTATCCAGAATACATTTCTTATGAAGTGAGAAATGAGACTACTTTACATATCACCCATGCATTTTAGGTTTGATTTTCATTGTTTATGTGGTAATAATCTGCCTTGCTATGGAACAAACTTTTTGTTTGTAATTGCTTGGGGCTTAGAAGAACAAAGTTGTATTTAACATTTTTTTTTGCTTTTATTGTGGGTTGTTTGTTTGTTTTTTTTCTCTTTAGGTATTCAGGAACCAACACTGGGAATGTGCATATTATTGCAGACTTATATGCAGAAGTGACAGGGGTTCTTGCTCAATCAAAGTAAGCTCAGTCTCTGACTCTTCTTGTGTTTGGGGAAAAAACAATCTAGACTTAAAGACTATTTAGTATAGTGGCTATTATTAATGTCCCCACTAACTAATACCGTAAGTTTCAAGTGTAGTCAGGTGTAGTCTGGTGTGTCTCTCTCATGTTCCAGCACAATAAATTTGAACAAATCAAGAAATAATCTTTAGTATAATTGCTTTGCAGTCAACTTGTAGGTGCAGGGAAAGGAGGTCTTGTATGTCAGTCATTGTTGTTTAGTTAACGGGTATATTCTAATGTGCTGATCATAATAGGTACTCGTAAATGTCTAGATTTTAAGTATAGAGTTCATCTTACTTGTGTTTCTCTTACTATAGGTGCTGTTACTGTTACAGATTAAAGAAAACATATCAAATTTATAAACCTCATATAAAAGTAACTAAGAATGCAGATAATTGTTGTCTATATCCCTTGTTTAGGTTTCAGGCTGTTAGGAAGAAATTTGTTACTGAATTAAAGGAACTGCGACAAAAAGAACAGAGTCCTCATATAGTACAAAGTATCATCAGTTTGATTATGGGAATGAAGTTTTTTCGAGTAAAGATGTATCCCGTGGAGGATTTTGAAGCATCATTTCAGTTCATGCAGGTAAATGAATGGTACAGAAAACTGAAATGAGCATGATTTTGATTGTTTAACTCATGAAACTACAATGACACTTGCAGTGATCAGTCACTCGCTCTACTTTTGTGCCATCCTTCATCCTTTTCTGTTCAGTTCATAAGTTTTCAGAGGTGTGAATCATTGGTTTCTCTGCAGGAGAAGCCTTTCACAATTGTCTCAGTAATGTGGCAAACCTGTAATATATGAATTTATTTAAGACTGAATGAAAATGGGTAAAAATCAAATAATTTTCTTTATGAAAGTAGTATATTAAAGAAAAAAATTATTTGATATATCCTTTTTTAGCAGCTGAGATGCCAAGACCCACTTTTCTTTAAAACCACTTCAGTAAATTTTCAGAGAGACTGCATGTTCAAACTTGTGTATGGATTATTTATAGTGTCTGGCATATTTAATTCTCTGTAACGTTGTTTTTGCAGCAAAGTCATATTGAAAATGAAAATGAGTATATAAAAATAAAGCATAATTTTCTAATAATTTTAGTAGAGATAAGTGTTAATTTTTTAAAAGCTTCAGAATAACCTGAGGAAAAAGGTGTATATTTATATTCTGAATATTCTTTATATTCTGAGTAGAAAGTAAATAGTTATCTGGTATTACAAATGTTCTCCTTTCAATTTCTTGAGGTGAATTGCAGGGGAAACGAGTTTTACAGTTTCTGATGTTTTGTAAAGCTGATATTGTCAAGGAATATAAGACTGACTTAGACACATTGCTTCTTTTAAATTCAGACAGGCAACTAATGTTATACTGCTAGCGGTTTTTATGGCATAGTTACATTTGTATTCTTTTTTCTAAATATTTTTTCTGATGTTTTCTTACTAAGGAGTGTGCTCAATACTTCCTGGAAGTAAAAGATAAAGATATAAAACATGCCCTTGCTGGTTTGTTTGTGGAAATTCTCATACCTGTGGCTGCTGTAAGTATTTTAATCCTCCCCTGCCCCACTATTCCTCCCACTTTCAATTGGGCTCTCATTGTTAAAATTGCTTCAATTAATCCTCAAAATAATATATTTTTACAGATTCAAAAAGACTTTTAGTACCTAAAAAGGGCTTACAAGAAGGCTGAAGAGGGACTTTTTACAACGGCATGTAGTAGTAGGACAAAGGGAAATGGCTTCAAACTGAAGGGGAGGGTAGGATTAGATTAGATTTTAGGAAGAAATTCTTTACTATAAGGGTGGTGAAGCACTGGCACAGGTTGCCCAGAGAAGCTGTGGGTGCCCCATCCCTGGAAGTGTTCAAGGCCATGTTGAATTGGGCCCTGAGCAACCTCTTCTAGTGAAAGATGTCCCTGCTCATGGGACAGAGGTGTGAACTAGTCTATCTTTAAGGTCCCTTCCAACCCAAACCATTCTAGGATTCTGTGACTGTTAAGTAGATTACAAGCACCCACACAGTCTTGAAGGGAAATGTGTTTGTTTGTGTTAGCTAGTTTACAGTCTTTTTTCAGAACTTTTTAAAATTGTCTGTTTGCTGGATGCCTTTATCACCAGAGCACTGTGCAATTTTATACATGCTCTAAAAATTTGAAATTTTCTTGGTTTAGTATTTGTTTGCTCAAGGGTCCTGTTGGCTTTTCTTTATTAGCTGAAACTTGTTCTTTCTAGAATAAACTGAGATATGTAACACCTTATAAGAAGAGTGCGGTCTCCTATGCAAGAAGGAAGAATGTAGGTTTTGGCTAATTAAATAAAGATAATTCATATGTCCACTCCTTCAAGTGGAACAGCAGTGAGTTGTCTCCTGTGTGTGTTTCAAAGCTAAAGGTAGAAATTTCACTCAGCAGCCCAGAACAAGAAAAACACCCCTCAGTATCATCACAGTGTTTGGGTGTACAGCATGTGTAATGTGTGTAATGCTGCTTGTGAGAATGCTTTCAGTCAAGACAGGCTCTTCTCCTTCCTCCCAGCTTACTTTGCGCAGTTATGTGAAGCTTGTTCAACAGGTCAATGTGAATTATGGCGCCTCAGTGTACATACCTTAAGTTGACCATTTACCACAAGCTCAGATAATTTTGATTGATTAGTAGATTGATACTTGCTGTGATTGTTGTCTAAAATGTTAGTTGTATGAGCAGATGGTGTGGCTAAAACAGGTGTGTTTGGCACGCTGTCCCAAAAAATGGGAGGTCACGGCTCCATGTTGTAACTGATTATATGGGCATATCTTGCCATATGTGGAGAATTGGGACATGTAGGTCTTGTTTTGTAGAGTGGGATCTAAAAAGACTAGCACACTGGGTGGGGATCCCATCTGAGCAAGCTCAAGGGAAAAGAAAGATAAATCTCTCTGAACTCTACATTCTCTTTCAAATGGTCTGCCTTGCCCTGGACTATGGGGAAATGCTTCTCTCCCTTCCCTAGTCTCAATCTTCAAGGTTTTTTTTTCATTTTAGGGTTTTTTTGTTGTTTGTTTGTTTTTGTTTGTGGAGTTTTATTTGTTTTTTTTTCTGTTTGTGTGTTTTGTTTGTTTTTTTTTTTTATTAGAAAGGAGACAATCTTTCTTCATAAGATATAACTACAAAGAGGTGGTGTTGGTGGTAGCTGTTTATTGGATGAAGTTTTGATCTTACCAGGGCATACTTACACTCTTCTAGAGAAGAATTTCTTGTCCTGTTAAAGAGGGAACTCACTTTGTCGTTTTGAACTCCGTAGTTGCTTGGCAGTTGGAGTGGGGGTACAGAGTGAAAGTACCTAATATCTGCATTGAGGTAAATGCAGATATTAATTTGGAGAATCATAAATATAGTGAAAACTGTGCATACAATGATGAGGCATAAGCAGCATTTGGGAATGGGGACTCTCCGGTGGCAGGCACAGAGACACGCACACCGGCTGTGCAGGGCACTCGTGGTGGTGTGTGCAGCGCTTCCTACAAGCACAGCCTGACTCAGCGCTTTAAACAGTTGGTAAGGGAGGCTTGATCTTTCCTTCTGACTCATTGAGTCTCTAATCATTTCGTACAAATGGAGCTTCTTAAATAGAAGCGAAGAGCCCCGTCCCAGATTGAGATGCAGTTGAGCAGGTTAGTCATTCTCTTGGAAGCTGTGAGATGCAAGTTTGAATATTTTTGAAGCAACAGAGGGAATTGAATGTAGATTTTTCTGTATCTTGGATACAGAAAATGGCTTAAGTGAGGAAGCTGTTAGGTTTCAGCATTGAGACTTCTTTACTGTCATTCTCTTGCTTAGTCATTCAGGCATTTAGAAAAACTCATCCTGATTTGGACCCTGCAGGTATGACAAATCACAGCATATTTTACATATTTTACAGCAGGGAAGTTAAGGCTGATCTGTAAGCCTAAGGTTATATCCCAAAGCAACAGTGTGGTGCTGGCAACTACTGACTGATTTCTCTTGTGGGGCTAGCAGGGTACTGATCAACTTCTAGCTTAAGACTAGCAAAAGATAAATAATTTGGTATGTAGGAAGTGACTTAAATCATAACTACTTTCTCAGGTCTTTTTTTTTGGATTTGCACACATTACAGAGATACATACTATTTTTATGCTTCCCCATCATGAATGTTGTCAGAGTGTTCTTAGCCAGGTAGATGTGACATATAATGTCAATACATATAGTTATAATGTTTATATAATATTAATAACTCTAAGTAATAAAACTAACAGAAGATTACCTTATGTTGTAGGGAAATTTATAAGTACAGAGGATCTCTTCCAAAAAAGCCAATCCCCTCTCTAATACCCCAACCTTCCATTTGATAAATAAAGCAGAAATACCATATAAAACAGTAGGTTGAGAATGGCATTTAAATGGATCATCCTAAGTATCCAGAGAGAAGCCTAAGAGACTTGCAGAGGTTTTGATAAAGAATGTAACTGTCTGGGCTGTGGGAGGAAACCTATTCTATATGCAAGAACAGAGTGGGTAAAAAACGTGTAGAGCTCCACATATCTGTTTCGTTAATTCTGAAAGCTGAGCAAAGACTACTTGAATGGTTGGTTGACTGGTAATCCTGTGGATAATTTCTTAAATTTTCATTTTTCAGTATTGGAGGACATAAAAGAGAAGGGGATCAGTGAAGAGGGGAACAGTGTAAAAGTTATGAAAAATAATTTTTAAAATATATGAAATTATGTGTATTATGTTTTGTTGGGCTGAGTTTTTTTTGCTTATTTGATTTAATTGTTGTTTTAACTGTATGGTTGTAGTATATGGCATGATTTCTTATGCTTTCGTTTATATTTCAGATAAATACACTCAAATACCTACCTAATGTGAGATTTAACTTTTGAATGGTCTTGAATTCATGGACATCTTAATTTATATTTAAATTGCCTCCTGTATAAGTTTTTAAACCCATTAATGTGTATATTTTTTTTAATAGGCTGTTAAAAATGAAGTGAATGTGCCATGTTTGAAAAATTTTGTGGAGATGCTTTATCAGACTACCTTTGAATTGAGCTCAAGAAAGAAGCATTCACTGGTATTTTAAAGAAATATTTCAACTTCTCCATTTTACTCATCTTAGGCTCTTAAGCTAGTACATTATATGAGGAAAAGCTAACAGCTATGTTAATTTAAATCTTAACATCTCAGTTCAAGTATAATTAAATTCCCATAGTTTATGTGCATTTGTTCTAGTTTTGCTTTGTTTCCTTGTGTAGATATATGCTCTTGTTATCCCACACATGAGATTTGTCTTGAAGTCAGTGCTTGTTCTTGATTATTTTAGTGGGGTTTAGCACAGAGTTACTTAACCTAATGTCTCTTACAAAGAACTTGGATTCAGGGAGTCTGTATATTGAAATTATGCTTAATTAAAAGAGGGAAGTGTCAGATAAGACTTTCCCAGCAAAACAGCAGCCTCTTAATAGCCCTGCCTGTTTCTCTTCTCTCTTCATACACTTTGTGTTTCTTTTTCCAACATTTTTTTATTGTCTCTTAATAATGCAGTATTTCATCATTCTTGTGGACTGTGGCAGCCATGTTTCAAGTTGATTCACTTTGCTGGAAATGTAGAGCTAAATTTTTCATTCCAATTGGCATATTCAGTAAATGCAAGTGAATTTAAAATGTTTTATTCTCACTTTCATGTTAGGGACAAACATATAAGCATATATAGCATTTATCATTGTATGTGATTAAACTCCTTATGTAAGAATAATATTAAGTGGTTGATGTTAGTATTCAAAATGTTATTCTATTTATGAAGTCAGAAATATTGTTTGCGTCAAGATTACAGTTTACCTATTCATCCTCATTCTTTAATTTTGCTGCATAACACGATGATCTGCAGTCAGATTTGGTATTAATCACCATTATGTATTAAATTATTAAATCTTATGTTACTAAAGCAAAGCAAAGTCATGGTTTGCATATTCACAGAACTTAAATTTTGCTTCCTTCCTCACTAAAAGTAGAAGTAACATTTCTGACAACTTGAAGTCTGCCTCAGTTTTTACTGAGTTGATGATATTTTTCCTGAATATTCTTAAAGGCAGTTCACTTGCCCAGCATGTAGGACTTCATGAGTTGAATCTTGTGGTTGCAGGAAAAGAGGTTATTGTACAAAGAGTGAGACCTGCTCTCAGTCTGTGTTTAAGGTTAGACTTTGCTAGGGGATGAGCTTCACCTTGGTCCCACTGCTGCGATCTTACACCTCGAGCTCTTACAGCACAAAGGTTGTACCCAGGGCACTGTGCCTGGCACGTGTCGCAGTGCAGGGGTAAGGCTACCATGCAATGCTAAAACTGTGGGAGTGAGAGGCAAGAACCAACTGTGTGTCTCAGTCTCAATGTACAAGACTTAGGAGGTCTTCAAAGAGCCATTTGATCAATTCTTTTTCCCCCCTACTCATAGGCTTTGTATCCATTGATCACCTGCCTGTTGTGTGTCAGTCAGAAACAGTTTTTTTTAAATAACTGGCACGTTTTCCTGCAGAACTGTTTGTCACATCTAAAGGTAAGAATCCTTTTCAATTCAGGAACTGTTGCAAATCACTAGTATTTATTCCAGTATGTTCGCAAAATTCACATGCCAAATAAACAATGAATATTTGGCTGTTTAAAAGGACACTGAAATATTTTTCTAAAAAAATAAATAAATGTTTCAAGTCTCTGTTTGTATTAAACTCAGTAGGTTTTTATGATGCTCTGTCATGTTGTAAATAGGTGTGGTCCCTTTGGGGACTATCGTTTCTATTGAGTAAAATCTGCAGAAACATCTGCTAATAAGGACTGTTCATGCCAGAGAAAGTACAGACTGTAATTCTTCATGTGAAAATTACATGTGAGAAAATAAGTGACTTGTCTGCTCTTCTAAGTAGAATGTATAAGAAGTGCAAGATTTCTCTCACTCACTAATTGAATGACTAGAAAATTGATTGCAAGACCATAAAAGACATTATATCTACAGCCAGTGATACATATTTGAAGAAAAAATTACAGTGTCCCTTTAACTGATGACTTCCATTGATAGCATTGTAAACAGCAATTGGTTGATAAAGACATCACGATACTTAGGAACTGGTGATTTTTTTAAGTGACTTTCTTGTAGCATTAATTGTTGTACATGCTCTTTCCTTAATTATGATTAACAGAATCATGATTTTGCCTAATGCATTAATTTTGAAAATGTTAATAAATTCTTTGATCCTGCTTCACAATGCTGATTCTGGTTAGGTAGGAGAGACAATTCTGAAGCTTATTAGTGAAATACGTAGACCAGCATGAAGTCAAAAGGAAACCGGTTTAGCTGCTTGGATTGTTTTTAAGGGTCATTTTGTTCTCACAACATCTTTCACACCTGTCTGTTGCTTGTTGGGTTTTGTATATTTTTCATCTAACATTGCAGTTCTTTTGCAATATTCGCCTTGATTTTTGTTTTGTGGTTTACTTCGCTTATGGAGGCTGCTTGTGCTTTTGTTTTTAAAACTTTAAAAAAACCTCTTTCAATCTAGGAGTTACCTTTTTCTGGCATAATGTCCACTGTTGATAATGGATATATTAAAACTATAAATGCCAGTGAGTTTGACTGGTAGTTGCTGAGCATGCATTTTATATTTTACTTAATTTTGTTAACCACTAACAGCTTAACACATTTACTGTAAGGCTCTATTCAGCAGAAATTCCATATATGAATTTCTGCAATACAGAATTTGCAGTGTTATGATGCTCTGCCATCAGTGAGTTATTTAGGATATTTTATGGCTTGGTTTAATTTGGCACACCAAATACTATTGATTGTTTGGGTGCCTACTTTGTTCAGAAACTTTTTTGAATTTAATCTTGAAAAACACACCCCCACTATTCTCATGTGTCTTACAAATTAATGTGTTCCTTTGTTTCTGAAGCTAATTAAATGCATGCACTCTGAAATTAGTAATCTCATTAATTTATAAATCTGAATTTCACAGCAGTTTAGTCTTTTAGATTTCCCCTTTCACATATTATTTCCTGATTTCCTAATGACTAAAGTTATTTTATTTGCAATTACTTAAATATGTCAAATGAATTAAGGAATTCCAAATCCATTGTCACTACTGTCTTTGTTATTTAATAACGTAATTTGGAGAGTTACTGGAAGATACTTAAAACACTGAAAAGGTTCACCTACCCCTACTGTATTTCTTGCAGTTAACAAATTAGCAGTTGAAACAATGACAAAACTTAGACTGTCACAGGGATATTCTTTAAAGAGTACAGGCACGCTAGCAAGTCACCAAGAGGTGACGTAGTTCATGGATTCATGACGCTCACTTTATTCCCTGGTGACTGCCCAGTGCAAGCTCTTAGCTAGCCATGAACACCATGTCACACTTTGGTGACAGAAATGAGCAATTTCCCATTTGCCATGGTGTGAAAGCCCACATCCTTGCTGTTGCTCCATAGTACCTGATGCACAGTATGTTCACACCCTGCCTTACCTTTTGGTGCTGTGCTGTACTTGATAATGAACCCAAGAGTACTTTGAATCCTAATCCTAAGTGGTGCTTATGGCCCTTGTAAACTCCTCGTGCTGAGTTTCAGTGCGTTACATTTAGTTATCCTCAAAATCAAGTTTAGTGTATGGCGAAAACATCCTAGCCTTGCTGAAAGGAGGAAACCTGGTGGTCTGCACTGATGAAAATAGCAGACAAGGTAGTTGTAAGAGTCTCTTTAGAACAGGAGCATACCAAAGGGTATTTTTTGGTATATGTATAGGTGGCTTTGTTGTACAGTTGGGATGCTGTTTCAACATTGATCCTAGTAGGCATTTTTTTACAAACTGTGGTGTAGGCAAAATTCTGAATTTGTTCAGCAGACAGTATGTTTTACAGTACTGGATCAGTATTGTAAAACATTTTCCTTACTTTTTTTGACTAGTATCTAAACAGACTAATTCTAGCAAGTTTGTAAGAAAGTTGATAAATTCTTGAGTGAAGCTGAGTTGTTGTGGTATCTTTACCACCTCTTCTGGGGAGAGGAAGGAAAAGAAAGCTGCTGAAATGCGAGAGACAGTGTCTATCATTCTGTGCCACTGTTGTGTGGAAAAAGAATATTTTGTTCCTCACAGTTTAACCTCGAAAGCTGAAGGGAAGTTTTCTGCCACTATAGCAAAAGCTTGATTTCTACTGAATAGAGTCCTTGCTAGACAGCTATCTGTTGGTTTTGTGCTTTTTTTCATCTAACATGCATGTGCCTTCCATTCTCATGTTTGTTATGTTTTGCTGTCTCACATTGCTTTATTTAGATGCCATCTAACAACAGTATCAGAAAACAAATAGAAACACTGCAGGTGAGTTAATATGTTGTAACTCAGTGAAATGTTGCTTTGTCTCATGTAAATACTTTTGATTTTTTTTTTAGATGTTTTTTGTTTTATTTTGTAAATTTTGTAAAATCGCTGTTAGTACTGTTAAGCAGAAACAGGACTAAGAATAGCTAATGTTTCAAAGATCTGTTTTTCTTCCCAGGAAGTAAAGGAGAAAGATCAGAAAATTATCTAATACAAATTTTTCCTTGGGGCTAAAAGTGTGGCTTTATGAGATTGGTTATCAATATTACAGCTGGTTTTCCTGAACAGCAGTGCATGTTTCCGCTGAAGTAAACTACCTATTCAGACATGGGTTTTTCTGTTAATGCATTTCAAAAAGTGTCTTGCATGCGAGCAAACTGAAAACATTTTCACAATAAAAAAATGTGAAACTGATTTACTATAACAACTTGCAGTGCACTAACTTCAAAGACTTTTACACTGTTGGTTTTGCAGGTTTTAAAAAGTAGAAATTGTTTTAGTTCAGAACAGAAGAAAAGTTTAACATCAAAGTTTAACATCAGTATTAAAAAGTACTTTCTTCAGTAAGTGATTACATTTGACTAACATGGAAAAATGCTGTTTTGTTTCTTGCTGTCATTGAGATTTGTTTCATTGAGTCATTTTAGTGTGTCATGTAAAACCACTGTAAATGTTACTTTTTTAGTTTTGTAAGAGATATTGTTCTTGACAGCTTATTTCATAGTGTGCTGATATCATAATTTATGTTAAAAGTGTTACGATTTTAAACAAAGCTATGTTAAAAACAACAGATAGAGTACTTTAAAATCTGAGAGACATCAGCTAAAAAGACTAAAATTCAGCCAAGTTGTTGAATTACACACCCTACTCTAACTGCTGTAATGTCAAAGAGGAAAGGAAATACTAACGTATTAACACCAAGTGTACAGGAAGTGTGCCATAAATCAGATCAAAAAGCTATTTTCTTATAGCATATTTGTTTAATTCCTCATTGTAGGAAGGGATAATGAAAATTTTCAATGTTTCAGATATTAAAAGTACTGCTGGATTTATTTTGTAACTCTTTTTAAAAAAAGTGAATGCTTCCTTATACGTTACTTTTTCTTTCTAACAAAGAAGCAAACTTTGTCATAATTTGTCAGAAGTAGCTATATTGGATGATACACCTGCTAACAGAATGTTGTTAACACGTAAAATATTTGCTACCTCTACTGTATTTTTTATTCAATGATTGAAAGCCAATAATAAATTTTTGTTTTGCTTCTGGATCTGTAAATTAAGCTCCCCTGTAGAATATTAGAAATAAGAAAATTAAAGCATTACTGAGTTCTAGGTACCGCATTTCAGATAGACTTTAATAACACATGTGCCAATGAATTACCCAGCCTACTTTGACCATCAGTAATTGTTGGCCTGTAAATTAAATACAGTGAATAATAATATCATGGCTTTTTTGCTGTTTGAGTTGATTAAAATGAAAGCTATCACAGTCTCCCCTTCTCATACAGTTCTCTTTGCCTCACCGTAGCACTGCGGGTAAATTAACTGGATAGTGGGATGGACAGTTGTCTATGTGAATACTGACCAGGGACAGGTGTAATTTTTACTGGTTAGATTTTGTCCAGATCACCTTCCTAAATTTACCTACTGCCTAGTTAGAGGTGTGCTAGTCCAGAGGTGATGGCAGAATATATGGATGAGTGTGAAGGGAGGGTAGAAGGGCATTATCACTGATGTAAACTGGGTTAAGTTATTCCTTCTAATGTTGTGGTAGTCAGTCATGTATGTCACTTGTATGTACTACTTTGAAGTACTGCTTTTGCCTCTGTGATTTTGTGATAGGCCTTCAGCCTCTCTTCAAGTAAGCTGCTGGCAAAACCAGTAGTCCTGACCTACATCTGTTAAAGCCATCCAAATTACTCTCCTTTGTGTAGTCTGTTGCACAGACATGGATGTGAAATTATTTTGATCAGCTTACTGATGCAAGTTGGGCTTTCTTACTGCTAGGGTTAACGCAGAGGGAGCATTGAGGTTGTAGAGGAGGGAATCAAGGATGAGACCCTCTCTTTTTGAACAGTATGGTCTTAGGTCCACTTATACCCTTTGTGAAAGGACAAAGTTGTTGGGTTTTTTGTTGGGTTTGTTTGGGTTCATTAGTTTGAATTGAGACAATACCTAAAAAGTTGACAACTGGGAATCATTTATTATATTCAGAAGTTTATACTTATGGCCAAATCCAGGAGTCTTGCTGGACATTTCTAGATTATACATACACCAAGAATCCCTAGTTGGAAAGGAGATTTCTGGAGTTGGTACAAAGAATATTAGTTAGTTATTGTTTTACACAGTTTAAGAACTCAGAGGAGCAAAGCTAAACTCCTAGTAGCAGCTTTCAGACAAAAATTGTTTTTCATCCAGTGCATACTTTAAACTGAATTATGCTGCAGGATTTTACATTAATTCAAGAAAAGGTAGCTTAATTGTTAAAATAAAAATTCATTGAAAGTAGGTAAACAGTAATACAGCCTGCAGGAAATGGCTAAGTTGTGTGAAGCCATACCCAGAGAAGCATCCTTGTGTGCCTGCCTGCCCTGCTCTACATTCTTTTCTTCTGTACCTGCTGCTGTCTGCTGTCACAAACTGAGTGATGGAATTAGACTTTGTTCCTGATCCAAAGCAGCTACTCCAGGATTTTAGGCAAACTATAAATTAGTTTGCTATTAAGTAGGTATTTGTTACCAGTGGCTTTCTGAGAAAAGTTCTTGAACGCAATATGCTTTTGGTGTTCATCTCAAGAGGAATATCTGCTTTGTAGTTACTCCTCTGCCCTGAGAGTGAGAGACATGTAAAATGAGCTGGAATTGCTAGTTAAAAATTTAGGCAGTACTGAAAATGTGCAATGCAGGGTTGTTTTTATGAAAAAATATTAAAAACTTGTAGTGAGTATTAAACACATCAGCTTTCATTGTTAAAAAAAAAAAGAAAATATTTTCAAAAGTGAAAGCTAAAAATTTTCTCAGTGTCTCACAGGCAACAGTAACTGTATTTTTTCATTTATTTTACAGAATAAAGATCCCAAAATGTCCCGAGTTGCACTGGAATCTTTATATAGGTTATTGTGGGTTTATGTTATTAGAATAAAATGTGAAAGCAACACTGTAACTCAAAGGTAAGTTCATTATGCAAAGGATTTTAAACTACTGATTGTTGCAGATTTTTTCCCACCTGGTGGGAGAAGAGATCTTGAAGCCAGCTAAAGGATGGCTTAGTTGAGTAAACAGGGGGCCAAAGGTTTTGTATTAATAGGGAAAACAAAAAGACCTTGATTATTTTGATGAAGAGAAGGACTAGAGTCTAGAATTATCTTTGCAGGGACAGAAGAAAGATAAGCAGGAAATTTGTTGAAGTTAAAAGGCACTAATGATACCAGAACAAATAGGGTATGAAGTGGCCATCACTAAGTGTGGACTGGAAATGAAAAGTTTTTCTTTATGAATGTACATAATGAGAATTTGGAATAGTTATTCAGATTTTGCCCCTTCTTCTGACTGTTAGTAACTAGTTTAAAACAGGATCTTGTTCATTTTATAAATGAATCCATGATACTGCTACCTGTGACAGCTGGGGCTGTATTTCCTATAGGTGGTACTACCTGTCATATGCTTCTGTATTATTTTGTAGTAGCCCCACCAACACACTTCCAGATTTTAACTGTAACATCTATGCTGTTATAAGGAGTTAGTTTTAAAAGGCTTTTTTACTTCTTTTTGTTTCTAAATTCTCATAGCCGTCTCATGAGTATTGTATCAGCACTTTTTCCAAAAGGATCGCGTAGCGTGGTCCCACGAGACACACCTCTGAATATATTTGTGAAGATTATTCAGTTCATTGCTCAGGTAAGAATACATTTAGTTAAAGCTATAATAATAGAATGAACATTATTTGGAAGAAATGGAAATTTAAGGTTAGTTTTAGAATTTTCCTGAATATGCATAACAAATGAAATAACTCATTGTGTTTCTAATAGTGGCAAAATTATTCTATTTAAACTTCAATAACTGTTGTGTATGAACATTATGGTGGTTAGTATTTACATTTGCATTGCACTGTTGTATATATATATATAAAGTACACTAATACAATTAGTACATCCATTATGATATTTTTATAAGGGACAAAGCATTAGAACAGTAGTATCCAGTTATATTTAACCTGGAGGCTGCCCTCTGTAGATAGAAAAAGCATACAATTAATGCAGTAGTGTGTAGTTATTATTGCATTATGATTTGTATTATTTTAGGCACTTCTGTTATCCTAATATTGAATTGCAGGATACAATGTCACAAGATAAACTCTCATTCGTCTCTAACATTATAGATTAGAGACATGTTTTCCTGTCTTAGAAATTGCTTGTTTGTGCTTCAGCTCCTAAAATGATTTGCGTTTGGTCATACAGGGATGAGGTAGGACACAGAACCCTTCACTGTTAAATTTTTTTATATTTATTATATTTGTATTTTAATATTTTTTTGTTTCGTAGAGCTTTTCTTTATCCCTAATTTTTAGTTTTCTAAAACAGTTCAACTTATTTGTGGAAATGCGTTTGACCTGAGCAGAATTGTCTGGAAATTTTTTCAGGAGAAATGGTTCAACTGTATCAGAGGAGGAACTGTGTTGAATTGTATTATATTAAAAAAAAAATTAGGTCATAAGAATAAATAGGAAAAAAAGGCTTATTTTTTAAACTTCTTTATTTTTATTTTTTTAATTTTTAAGACGGGATACCCAGCATCTGTGCAAAGCCAAGAAATTGTGTGTATTAACAGAAAAGAGATGATCATATGAATCTATTTTACTTTATAGGAACGTTTGGATTTTGCAATGAAAGAAATAATATTTGATCTTCTTAGTGTTGGAAAATCACCTAAAACCTTCACTATTAATCCAGAGGTAAAAAAAGCTCATTACTTGCATGCCACGAGAACAACATAGGGGGATTTTGGGGAAAAGTGGTTAACTATTTTTGAGCCAGGATGAAAGCAGATTAATGAATATCTGAAGGTGTGTTCTATTAAAACTAAAGAAGTAGTTGTAGTCATGCACAATTGCTGTTTCACTTCCAGTAAATAAGCTAGCAGCAGTTCTGCAATTCGGACTTATTTCAGCAAAAATTTCAGAAAGTATGAGGTTTTTTTACAGTATAACTCGAAAACCTTTCTGTAGGAAAGTCATACCCAGCCCTTATATTTCAAGACCCAGTCTAACAGATAAGACATTTAAGCAATGTATGTCTTCAGTGTGTTACCATAGAGATTCATCAACTCCCTCAGTGTACTATAAAGTACTTTATAGTGCACTTTATAGTGCACTATAAAGTATTCAGTAGCTTAGCCTGGGCCCAGTCAGTTTATTTGAATCAGAGTTGTGGGGAGGCACGAAAAGCTTAAACTTCATTCTTGTTGCTTTCACTACCCTAATATGTAACATTTAAATAATACCTGTCCTACCGGAAGTGTACTGCTGCCTATTTATAAGAGAGGAAAAATGCAAATTGTATTTTGTCTCTTTTATACTTCAATATTATAACTTCTTCTGTTTTCTCTTCCCTTTTTTTGTCCCTTTTTTGCTCTCGAAGAGGATGAATATTGGCCTCAGAGTCTTCCTTGTTATAGCAGATAGCTTGCAGCAGAAAGATGGTGAACCACCAATGCCAACAACAGGAGTTGTTCTTCCTTCAGGAAATACTCTGCGTGTGAAGAAAATTTTTCTTAATAAAACGCTGACAGATGAGGAAGCAAAAGTTATAGGTATGTTGTATTCTTTTGTAAGTTCGCATTCCAGTATGTGTGTTTATATTCTCAATTATTCTCAAGCAGTACATTTGTGTAGCTTTAATTATGTATTTATTTTAATTGTTAACAAGAATCCAATGAGAGTCTGTTTTAACAGAATTGCTTTGATTCTTTTGAGAGGGCTGCTAGACAATATTGACATTCTGGTGTCTGAGATGAAATCCATGGCTTTTCTTAAAGTGTTTTGCATTGCCAAATCAGCACAAAGAAGCATGAGTGCAGTTAGTGTGGTAAAATAGCATGGCAATTTTTGTTCCCTTGATGTCACTCTACAATGTCTCAAGTGTCTCACAACTGAGTGAAGTAAGACAATTTTAATCCCTGTGCTCTACTGATATTCTGTGAATGAGGTAGTAATCTCTAAAGGGTTGTTTCAACATGTAAAATTTAAACTAGAACTAAAAAGCTTGGAATTGAGAAAACAGAGAAATGACTAATGGTTGCTTCAGTGTTTATGTTCTTTCTGAAATAAACTACTTTCATATATCACCTCATGTTTGTATATTTGTATATATATATATATATATATATATATATATAATATATATATACATGCATTTCTTTTGACAGTTAAAGTACATATTTCATGTCATCTGTTGTACAATAAGAAATTTGTCCAAAACTGAATAAGTGGCAAATATTTTAATTAAAATGTAAAATTAAATAAGAACAAATGAAAGAGGTGATGGAACTCTTTGGCTTTTCAGGAATGTCCATATACTATCCTCAAGTCAGAAAAGCACTGGATAGCATTCTTAGGCATTTGGACAAAGAAGTTGGAAGGCCCATGTGCATGACTAGTGTGCAGATGTCCAATAAAGAACCAGAAGACATGATTACGTATGTATTGAATTACTGTATTTTCACTGTCACAGTAGCATCATATTATTTTTATGCTGTAATGTTGCAGATACCATCATTAATGCATTACAACAGTGGGTTTTTTACTTGACTAATAAGTGAATGTTAATTTAATAATTAAAGCTAAAAATGTTTGTTACCTCCTTAGTTTTGACATGAAATTAAATAAATTTATATGGTGTACTGAAGTAAATTTTCCTGTTGTTTTTTTGGTTATACACTCTTTTTATAGGGGTGAGAGGAAACCTAAGATAGATTTGTTCAGAACTTGCATTGCTGCTATCCCAAGACTGATTCCAGATGGCATGAGTAGGACTGACCTCATTGAATTGCTTGCAAGGTAAGAGAAATGAAGTTGAGCTCTTATTGGATGTTCTTTTTTAAATGCTGCATGTGCATGTTTGTCAGTGCACTCACTATGCAGTATAAGTCCACTGCATACAGATTCCATCCTTCCTGCTCCTGACTACCTTCTGCAGTTGGTCGAGTTTTACTGGCCAGAGTAGCAGGAGGTAAATGTATCCTGCAGATCTTGCACTTATTTTTAGAGATAATTTTTTGAGAAGCGGGAATTTATTTCTATTGCTTTGGGGTTTTTTTGAACATGTTTTATCTTTTTTTTACCACTATCATACTTTTTCCCCTTTTTTTTCCTCTTCCTATTGCTAATACTAATACTATAAATCTTCATAACGTCATTCTTGTTTGACATTACCAAAATGTGAGACAGGCACTTAAGGGAAACTATTCTTTTTCTCTACAAATCCTGCATTGTTTTTCCATTTTTTTTGATCCAACATGACCCATACTCTTCTGTCTCTTATCTCAGTTTAAATTGAATGTACCTTATTGGTCCTGATAAGTAGTTGAGATAGGTTTTTTTTTCTTAATGCAAGAATGGTCTTGGCACAGAAATACAGCATAGCTTTTAGCTTTGAAATTATAAATTCGTTTTAATATAATGTGTTGAGTTACATATATACAAAGTTAGTAATAATGTGAGAGAATAAGGTTTTTCCAACTTCTAATTTTTCTTCAGTGTTAAAAGGCATATAAAAGACATGAAGCATTAAGTAATAATACAGTACTGGGATATGTTTCTTCTACCTTAGCGGGCTGAGACATATTTTTAAGTATATATGCAAAGGGATTTTTTTGCGCGTTTTTTCTCATATCTAAAGTAAAGCTTTAACTGCAAAAATTATCTGTTCTTTTCAGTTTTAATTTGAAGAAAAGAACCTGTACCTCACAGGATGCCTGTGTACTGAGCTCTAAGGTGGTTGCTCAGACGCATGCAGAGACGTACCTATGTGAAAGACTTGACAGTCTCTCCTGAAAATTGTTTGTATTAAGTTTTGTGAAACCTTGCAGTAGTTTGCTATAGTAGAAGCACCTTCTGTTAGTAGCCAGTTTCAGGTCTATTCAGTGCTGAAAATGCATCTGTGTGGAAGTGTTCTACATTGTACAGCAAAGAAGGAAGAGTTAACACTGAACTTTAAATGATAAAGGCTGATTAAGAGTATGTGAATCTAGGGTGATGATACCAGTATTTTTTCTAAACAGGCTGACAATTCATATGGATGAAGAACTTCGTGCCTTGGCTTTCAATACTCTCCAAGCATTAATGCTTGATTTTCCAGATTGGCGGGAAGATGTTCTTTCAGGATTTGTATATTTTATTGTGCGTGAAGTGACTGACGTCCACCCAACACTTCTTGACAATGCAGTAAAAATGTTAGTGCAGCTCATAAATCAGTGGAAACAAGCAGCCCAAATGCACAATAAAACACAAGATTCTCAGGTATATCTATATAAGGTCCTTTGATGTTAGAACACAGTTTGAATCTACATACAGTTTTATTAGTGAACTTCATTGTTTTTGTTAAGTAATAAAAATTCAGCTTTCTTACAGTGCTTGAAGACTTTTAGATCTGTTTTTTTAAATCAGCATTTTTACCAAAACAAAATTAGTTTCAAAAACGCTAATTCATTACTACATTTTTGCTTACATCAGAAGTCATCATGTGTAACTGGAAATAAGTACGAGTTATTAAACAGTAGAACTAGGAAAAACCCAGCATTTTTTACTAGCCAGTAGAACGGGGTCAAGTAGTTTGATTTTATACAGTCTTTTACATAAGAGTATGCATATTTTTTTTTAATTTTGCCCTCACTGCATCATTCTCCTGAGAAAGTGAAATAAAGATGTTCTTCTGAGATATGTTTGGACTAAATTCAGAGAAATAATAAAAAAGAAAAGTGGCTAATACTATGTCATTCTCATAATGCAAATTTGACCAGTAGCCAAACAAGATCTAAATATTTTGTGATTATTTTGCTATCTCCAGTAGTGGAACTACATCTTAATTGTGTTTACTTTTTTCCTTCATTTGGTTAACTTCTGCAATTTTTTTCTTAGCGTGGTGTATCCAATGGGGCTGCCCATACCCTTCCCTTGGAGAGAACCCTTTATTCCAGTGTATTTCACGTGGTGGAAGGCTTTGCTTTGGTCATCCTTTGCAGCACCAGGCCTGCCACCAGGCGATTAGCTGTCAGTGTTCTGAGAGAAATAAGGGCCTTGTTCACACTTCTAGAAATTTCGAAGGTAAGAGTTGATGACCCGTTCTTATGACTGCTTAATGAAACTGATTTTATTTTGACTTTCTTTGAGCTTTTTATTCTTTGTATATTGTAGAGTGATGATGACTTGGCTATAGATGTAATGGACAGACTAAGTGCTACTATCCTGGAAAGTTTCATACATCTCACTGGGGCTGACCAGGTAGGACAATTTCTATATTAAGTTGGTTGTAAGATGACATAATGCTGCAAAACTGTCCCAAATATATTTTAAATGATAGCGTCACTGTGTTCATGCGAAGTTTGTCAACAATTTAGCACCACAAACGAAGAGAAAAAGGCAAAAATCTTGATGAATGTTGTGAGGCTGACACCACCATTGTACACTTTCTGACCAATAATGTGTCATTATCACCACTGTATAAACACTGACAACTCTATCTGGTTTTTCCTATCTTGCTTACAGATTGCAATTTCTTTGAAGCAAACGGCACTGCCTTTTTCTGCAGCAGTATAGTTTCATAATGGTCGGTGTGTCCTTTATCCATGATGAAAGCTGTAATAACTGTCAGTGAATAACAACTGAATTCCATACTTATGTACTTATCGTAAACTCTTAAGTATCAAGGAAACTCTTTTGATTTTAGGTTTAGGAAACAAGTTGAAATTCAGTAATAAGACTGAGTACAAATATTTTGGAAGAATGAAATCATTATGAGTGAAAAGGCCTTTTTCTAGAATTTGCTATTTCCTAATATCCAGTTCCTTCCCAAAGAGCATGTTTATATAACTGTTCACATTAAGAACTTCTGTAAAAAACCCCGCATAAATTATGTGTTTTATCTGTTCCAGATGTGGTTTTGACAGTGATACTTTATTAGATATTTAACAATGAAGAGATTGTTACTTAATACACATGGATATTAAGTATTGCCTTATTCTCTTTTCTATGCACACAGACTACTTTACTGTACTGTCCCAGTTCAATAGATTTACAAACTCTGGCTGACTGGAATTCCTCCCCAATCAGCCACCAGTTTGATGTGGTCAGTCCCTCACATATATGGATATTTGCACATGTGACTCAAGGCCAAGATCCATGGATTATAAGCCTCTCGAGTTTCATGAAGCAGGAAAATCTTCCAAAACACTGCCCAACAGCTGTAAGCTACGCTTGGACGTTTGCTTATACCAGACTCCAACTGCTGTCTCCACAAGTGGATATCAAGTAAGTTGATTTCTAAAATTAATGCAGTATATAATATTGGGTATTCTTTCAAGATTTATCATCATTGTAAAGTCATTATTGTTTGAGCGAGGTGACATGTAGGCTGTTGATATTTTCTGGGGTTTAATTCAACTTTA
Source organism: Neopelma chrysocephalum (assembly GCF_003984885.1). Lineage (NCBI taxonomy): Eukaryota > Metazoa > Chordata > Aves > Passeriformes > Pipridae > Neopelma > Neopelma chrysocephalum. The sequence continues at coordinate 1,844,873 of NW_020897700.1, read as the reverse complement.
TATAACAAAAAATTAAAGCAGATTTATCTAGATAAAAAGTTATCTGCTGTGAAGATTAATTCATGCCTTTGGCCATATTGTAGTTCAACAAATTTGAATATAAAAGCATTCATTGTTGATGTACAGGTCTGTTCTGAAAAACTTATTCTGAGTTTACTATGTTAACAATTTTGGAAGCAATGGCATATGCAGAATTGAAAAATAAATTCAGTAGAAAACCAAAGTGAAATGTGGTAAGCTTCATTTACTCTGCTGAGCTCTTTTTTTTTTTTTTAATAGCAGCCCTATCAATGCAAAGAAAGTGAATACTACTACAAGCAGTGACTCCTATATTGGGCTCTGGAGAAACTACCTGATTCTTTGCTGCAGTGCAGCGTCTTCTTCAAACTCCTCCACTTCCACAGGCTCTGTCAGATGTTCCCCTCCTGAGACGCTGGCGTCTACTCCTGACAGTGGTTATAGCATTGATTCAAGAGTAGGTTCTTCTAATGTTTATTGTAAATAAGTCTACATGTTTTTGGAAATAGAAACACCAGAGCCTATAATAACTGCCATGATTATAAACTGGGATAATTTATCTGAAAATATTTTTAGTATATGTTAGTTTTTCATTTGTTTAGGGGATAGTGTTTTAGTTCACTTTTCCCAATCTGTGCTGTAGATGCTTTTCTGCTTACATTTTTAAGGCAAATCTTACCATGTAATAAAAACAGTTACCCAATCTCAAAATCTTAGCTAGCTGTAATAAAGAAATGTTTTGTTCACTGTTAAGGGGGTGTTTTTGCTGTCAGTAGACTTCTGCAGTTCTGAGCAAATAGCCTCTCACTTCAGTAATCGAAACAGCGACCTATTCAGGCATGATGTATCTTGTTATATTTTCCCAACCGCAGACAGTTTTCTGTCTGCCTAGCTTCATAGCGCCTGCAGATTATTTTTTTCCCCCTTCTTTGCTGCTTTTTGCTCATCTCCTTTTTGGCTTCCTGTAAAAGGTACAGTAGACATGAAGATAATTCTTGGACTATGCAGCAGATTTTTGGCAGAAGCAGCCTGTTCCACTTCCATCTTGTTATCAAGATATTTTCCCTAAATCTGAAAAACTGTAGACTGAAGGCTGTGATCTCTTTGAGAGCTGCAAGGGACTCTAAGGAGTTGGACACAAGAAATCTACTTACTTTCCCCCAAGGAGGGCAGATACACCAAACATGCATAGCATCTATGTCGTGTTGAGTCATTCATTGTCATCTGACAATGAAAATTCAGTAATGCAAGAAATAGTTAATACTACTTTACTATTTCAGAAAATCTTTTTCCATGTCAAATATAAATGTCATTTTTATCATTTTGAGTCACTGATCCAATGTGAGAAGACAGAAAAATTACAGCAGGTATTTTCATGTCACCATTTGTTTGGCAACTATTTCATTCTGTTTATTCTGGTTTTCTTTTTAGATTATTGGCATTCCATCCCCTTCCTCCCTGTTTAAGCACATAGTTCCAATGATGCGCTCTGAGAGCATGGAAATTACAGAATCCCTTGTCCTGGGACTTGGCAGGACCAACCCAGGAGCTTTTAGGTAACTGTTGTGTTTGATTCTGTTTTTATGCCAGTTGATTATGAAGCTAGGGAATCAGAGCTCATAGGAAAAGATTCACCTTTTTCTTTCAAGAATTTTGAAAAAGCTGTGACAACTGATTGTCTTTTCTAGCATTTAGAGGCGTGATATAGATTGTTAGAGGTTTGAAAGAATTTCATGTGGAGGTCATGCCTGCATAAAGAAAAAGAAGTTAGTTGAAATTCTAAACAGCTAACTTTTATTGATATTAAAAGCTGCTGTTTTGTTAAAGAACAGACTGTGTGAAGTAATAACATTTGAAATGTTATTTATATTCAAGTTTATTAGAGTAGATAAACTCTCCTTATTGGTATTGCCAATTGCTCTTTATGGAGGATGGATGAAGAGTTGAGAACATCTGAGGGGAAGAAAACCTCCTGGGAAAGCCATCAGGTGTTCTGTGACAGCAGCCAACCTCATATAGTGAGAGTTATGAAGTTGTACTGTGCCTAGCAACCAACTCTGCTTCTGCAGAAAGAACCAGGGATCACTTACATTGTTGGTTTTGAATGAGTTGATGTTTCTCTCCAGTCACTTGTGTCCCGTATTATTGCAGATGAGGAGCCAATATTGAATCTGTAATGCCAAGTCCTCAGTTATCATATTCTGATTTATATCCCTTTACAATCTTATAATTTTAAATAATATCTGACTTTGCTCCCCTACCGGGAGCAAAGCAAGACTTTGTCTCGTGACCCTGAAGATCTGTTTAACGGTTTAAATCATAATTGTGCTCTAAAGCCCAGAAAATCCTTTCAGAGATAATTTCACCTTAAATCCTTGTTTTCTCAATTAGAAGCCACTCTTTCAGCAAATTACAAAAAAAAAAAATTTGATTCTCAACAGTTTGACCATTTCTGTATTCAGAATGTGTTTTGTTTCTCAAAACACATGTCCTCTCACCAAATGCCAGCTGTAACCCACCCTTCAGCATTACAGCTCTGCACTGATTTGTTGTTTAGCTTTTGAGTTTTTAAGCACTGTTCTCCCCACTTTGTATGTTTACTCAGGAACTTTTTCATCATTGGTTACCTGTATACTCAATCCACTTAAACTTAATAAAATATTATTTTTGTTTTCTGTAATTGATCACATGAACTTGTCTAGGTATCTCTTGCTCTCCTTTGTAAGTACAACCAATATATTTTTACCTTAGTATTTTGTCTGCATAGATCCTTACTACTGATCTCCTTCACCTTTCCCTTTTTAAAGAAATAACAGAGTCTTAGTTTGGCAGAAGGAACTGAGTAGTAGTAAAGACTGTGGAGCTTCAGAAGAAATGGAGAATTTAAGCAGTGTCAGAACCTGTTTCAGTTTTCAAAGAAACTGGTCTGACTTCTGTCAGTGTAGTGTTGCTGGACTTAAAGAACAAACTTTACTAACAAGTAAATGCATCATGACAGCTGAAAGAGCATTGTATGATAAGCTGCCAACATCTTTCCCCCCCCCAATAATACCTGTTTGCACATCTTTGTTAAACCCTTAGTATGAAAATTAATGACAATGGTTTGTGATAGAAATAAGCCATAATACTTGTAGAATGCAAATGTAGGGGTAGTTGTTGAGACATCTATTTAGGAATCTGCTTTAAATTAGGAAAATATCTTTCTAGGAAACTTTTCTTTTAAAAGCTACAGGTAAAGAAGGAAAACCTGAGGGTGTTTTAACTGGTGTTGTAGCACTAGTTGCTGAGAAACATCTTTCAGTTGAGATCTTAATTTGATGTTTGTTTTTATCCTTTTAATTATTTTAATTCAGGGAACTAATAGAAGAATTACATCCTATAATTAAGGAAGCACTTGAAAGAAGGCCAGAGGTAATTGGATAATTTCCATTATATTTAATACAGTTTTAACTGTCTTCTCACAGAGAAGAAATATTAGTTATGTTCTTTAATTTCTGCAAGTAAAAACTGTCAGTATACTAGATAAAAATGTGAAATGTTGCTTTTTTAAATAATTGTGAGGTGTTTACATTAGAAGAGCTTTGTGTTTATTTTGAGCTCTGTATTATTCTTAAATACTAAAAATTTTCCAATGGAGAACTTGTTTTAAAGAAAGAGTCTTAGTAGATATTATAGAAATAATAATCTCTGCAAAAACAAAGTCAGAGATGATTACTCAGTATTTTTTATGGTAACTGTAATATTTTTACAAGTAATAAATTTATAATTACAGATGATGGGAAGGAGCTCTCTTCTGTTTCAAAATGTTACTAGACCAAAGTGTGTTTTGTTAGTCTTGCATGCAAGTCATAGGATCATGGGTTGGAAGGGGCCTTTAAAGGTCATATAGTCCACCCCCACTGAAATGAGCAGAAACATCGTCAACTACATCAGGTTGCTCAGAGCCCCATCCAACCTGACCTTGAGTGTTTCCGGGGGTGGGGCAATTACCACCTGTCTGGACAACCTGTGCCAGTATTTCACCACCCTCTTTTTTATATCAAGTCTAAATCTATCCTCTTTTAGTTTAAAACCATTGCCCTTTGCCATATCACAACAGGCCCTGCTAAAATGTTTGTCCCATCTTTCTTATAAACCCCTTTTAAGCCCTGAAAGGCCGCAAATAAGGTCTCCCCTCAGCCTTCTCTTCTCCAGGCTGAACAGCCCCATCTCTCTCATCCTTCATAAGAAAGGTGCTCCAGCCCTCTGACCATTTTTGAGCCCTTGTCTGCACCCATTCCCATATGTCCATGTCTTTGCTGTGTTTGAGGACCCCACAGCTGAACACAGTACTCCAGGTGGGTTCTCACGAGAGTGGAGCAGAGGGACAGAATCACCTCCTTCAAAATATGTAGAAAGACTGCCGTTTGTACTTCGTTGTTCTATATGTTGCACTTTGTGACAGGAGACTAACAAACCCATTATTTTGATAATACATGTAATAGCAAACCTGGTATGTCTCAGAGTTGCAACAGGGAAAAATTTGGTTCATTTTTTGGTTATAGAAATTGTTAGCAATTTGGATAACTCATCTTAAAAGGTTGGCACCTCTGATAATTGATGCCGATTGTAGTAAAGATATATTGCTTTTACATTCCACGCTGGTATTATACTTAGCTTTTCCTCTGCTTCATTTAATTTTGTGTTTCCTCTGTTGAATAGAACATGAAACGACGCAGGCGTCGAGATATTTTACGAGTACAACTAGTACGAATATTTGAACTGTTGGCAGATGCTGGTGTCATTAGTCACAGGTAGGGGAAGCACTGATGAGAAGTTGTTTATTTTTGTGAATTGTCACTGGTATTCTTATGACTCAGTATAACAAGCTTGCAAAGTTCATCTGTGAGTTTTAGTATACCACTAAAAAGATAGATGCGGTTTTATAAAACTTGGAATTTTATAAAACTGACAGTTTTATAAAACTGGCTTTCTAATCTCTTCCTCTCCCGTGCTCTTTGTCACTGTGTTCTGTGTTTTATTTAAAATGCTACTATCCTCCATTGGTTTGAACAGGCAGTGTGTCATGTTCCTTCTTGTTTGTGTGTTCTCAAACATTGCACCAGTTGTGCAAATTGTAACTATTCTGTGATCAGCCAGATGAGTTCTCCCTCACCTGGAGTGCTGATGCTAGTCAGCACGTCATATGCAGAGAAGGCTGCTGCACATTAATATATGACCTTTTTTTATTTCTGAGGAATGAAGAATGTTAACTGGGTTATTGAGGTTTTTTTCCTCAGTTTATCCTACTTGTGTAGGGACACTTGAAAAAAAGAAATTCTGGCATATGTTTTACAAGTCTGTTGGAAAGTTTCTTCTATGTGGGTGGAATCGTGTAAGAGCAAGTAGGCTAGGAAATGGTCCCATTCTGTTGGACAAACAATACTTAGACATGTATTTATCAACCTTAGTTATATAGTCAGTGTGACATTCTCAATCTTTAAGCAAGCTGCTACAGTATATTTCAGAATGTTGCCTCAGAAGCATTGCTAAAATGTCTTTCAGCATGCTCAAATTTGAGTCCAACCGTTAAAATCATACTCTCCCTTCTTATCTTTTAAGGTTCTCCCTGATGTTTAAGTAGTGTGTGTAAAATATGTCTAACCACAGTCTGCACCCTGAAACTTTGTCAGCTTTTCTCTGTGAGGCCAGTCTGACTCTGAAGCTAACAAACAATTAAGGGTTGCCATAGGCATCACCTTGCCTTCGATGTGCAAGGAATGCTTTTTAGATGTCTTTACTGCAAATGTGGAAATGTGGTGGAGAGAGTTGAGGGGAAAGGAATCACCCTTCTACCAATTGTTTTTCAAAGTAGGGCAGATTTGAATCATGTAGTCTTTAATATCCTTATTTAGTTTAGTACAGACGTCTAGTCAGATGCTAAAACCGTGAGGATGGGAAATGAATATATAAAATGAATAAATTGCTTTCACCTGCTAGTCGTCAACAGTGTGTCACAAGGTACTAAACATCTTGACTGACTTCCAAAAATCAATATCGCATAAAGATGACTATCATCAAGTAGTAGCAATTATTTTTTCTAGTTTACAAATTGTGTGGGTTTGTGGGAGGATCTTCTTCTTTGAGGGTATTTATTATTTTTAACATATATCCCCAGTATAAGAACTAGTTCTGTAGAAGGATGAGTGACTTCTGATAGTGAGGTTTGATTATTAGTTTGCTTTCACTGGAGTTCTTTATTTTAAAACTGAAATTGAAGCTGAATGAAGAAATTGCTTTGAAATAAATATTTGCAGTGTGAGGGTTTTTTAAAGATTAAAAAACTTGTTTTCAAAAAATGTATGTAATTATCATGCTATTTGATTTTTTGAATTTATTTTATTTTTAAGTGCAAGTGGTGGCCTTGATAATGAAACACATTCCCTCAACAACACTTTACTTGAGTATGTCGATCTAACAAGACAACTCCTAGAAGCAGAAAATGAAAAGGATTCTGATACATTGAAAGATATACGATGCCATTTTAGTGCCTTAGTGGCAAATATCATACAAAATGTTCCAGGTATGTAAAAATGCTTTAGTAACTTTTGATGACTATATTTAGTAGGAAGTACATTTAAAAAAAACAAAAACCAACCAAACAGAAACTAAAGAAAAAGCCATTTTTTGTCTGAAGTTTCAGAATACTTTCATTAAAATAATTTATGACATCAGTTTTGAATATAACTTTAAAAGCATGATTTTTAAGAGAGATTTTTGGTACTATTTGGCAGAGTTTTGTTGGTTGGCCATTGCATTAGAATTCTATAGACGAATAAATTCTTGTGCACTAGTGGCATTAACAAGACAATAGTAAAGCTACATCCAACAATTATGATGTTAAAATAGGTGTGTTTGCATGGATTTTTCCTTTTATATTCATTGTTTGGGTCTGTTTCTGTGTTACGTACTTTATTTTAAAGAATGACAAGAGGAATGTGTCTAACTTTGGGCTTTTCTTACAGTACACCAGAGAAGAAGTGTCTTTCCACAGCAGAGTCTACGCCACAGTCTATTTATGTTGTTCAGTCATTGGGCAGGTCCTTTTAGTATCATGTTTACTCCCCTGGACAGATACAGTGATAGAAACATGCGAATAAACAGACACCAATACTGTGCATTAAAGGTATTTTAGCACTTTTTTAATTTTGGAAACAGATTGATATGTTGACCTTACTAATGCAAATGTAACGCTTAGGCCATTCATTACTTTTTTTCTCATATGCTTGCATGTATTTATGACAGTTCAGCTTTTTCCAAACTGTGAACTACTGTGCTTGCTATAGAATTTCTTAAAATTACTACTGAATGTTCACTTCCCGTGACTTTAGTCCTCAGTTGCCTAAGGTGAAAGGCTTTCATGTAAATGTACATTAACAATGAAACTGGTGTATTTAACTCTTCAGTATGTTAGCATTTCAGTATTGACCCTTTCTTGTATTTTGAAGTTTAGAAAACTATGATTTGATAATTTCTTGAATAAAATGTTAAACAGATTTTATTAGTCTTGGTCTTCCTCCCTTGACAGGTTAGAATATAGTTTTCTGATATTTTAATGACCTTAGTAAGAGTTGTATATGAGTTACTAAAATGTAGTGGTTTTCAATTGCTTTCTGAAGGCTATGTCTGCTGTACTGTGTTGCGGCCCTGTTGCAGACAACGTTGGGCTCTCATCTGATGGCTATTTGTACAAATGGCTGGATAATATTTTGGATTCACAAGATAAAAAGGTAATACAGACAATGTCAACATTGGTTTGTAGCTATCAGCACCTTCAAACATACATGCTTTAATGAGCTTGCAGTCAGATTTGCCTAAGTGCTTAAAAGTGGCTTAAGCTCAAAGCTGTTGTAGTAGTGCGTAGTTTTGCATTGTCCTTCCTTCATGTGTATTCATCCTGTTGAGGAAGGTGGTAATCCCTAATCACAGTCCAAGAACAGGGAAACAGGATGGAAGAGGAAAGGGCAAGGGGTGAAGCACTGTATATAATTTTTAAACTAATCAGTTAGTTAAGTTGTAGTAATAAGCAGATGTTTCAGAAATTCAAAGGAGATGACATGAACTGAGACTGTAGAGTCCATTGGGGTCCTGCAGAGTTAGGAAGACCAAGCTTTTCATCTAAACAGTAAGACAAGCTTTTGATATAAAAGGTAGGGTGTCCATTGCCCTATAATATGCTAGGATTGTAGAAAAATACAGCTCCAGTGGCCTGCTTTGATTCAAGAGAAGATGCAAGTCTCCATGTAGATCTATGCCTTGTATCCAGCTGGAATTCCTGCGTGCGTTTAAGTGCTTTTCTCTATCTGATGCTTTCAGGTCAGTGTTCAGTGTAAGACGTGAAAATAGCAAATAGCTCAAGCTAGCCTTGAAACTGAGGGGGATAAAAGTCAGTAGAGCTCTCTAGTTATTTATGTCAATAATTTATGACTGTGTGCAAGTTGAACATGAAAGAGTGTTGATAAAATTATCCGTTGTTACTTTAAGCTGTGGTGTCATTGTTTTTGTATGGAACACATTTTATGTTTCAAAAGGTTTGGGTTTTATTAAATATGTATTTCCCTACTTTATGCCGTTTTGTAAGTTAGTCTTTTTTTCTACATTTTTAAATATGTATTGACTCTTTCCTGGAACACAGGTTCACCAGCTAGGCTGTGAGGCAGTCATGCTGCTCTTGGAACTCAACCCTGACCAGAGTAACCTCATGTACTGGGCCGTAGACCGGTGCTACACAGGTTCCAAGCGTGTAGCAGCTGGCTGTTTTAAAGCCATAGCCAGTGTGTTCCAAAACAGGTACTACAGTGTTTTTCAAAACTTTAAAGCTTTTATTTTCAAAGTGTGCTTTCATATAGAACTGCACTTTTTTGTGCCCTAGAGAGAAAAGATCACCACTGTTTGTGTGTATGTGTTACTAGAGAAACTTTTCAAAATGTTATATTATCCCATATTATATCCCTTGTAAATTAAACTTAAATTCAAATTTTAAAAAGCCAAATGTAATTTTACTTTTTTCACACTTGCAATTTATCCCTAGGGATTACCAGTGTGATACAGTGACCCTCCTGAATCTGATACTGTTTAAAGCAGCTGATTCTACGAGGGCTATCTATGAAGTTGCTATGCAACTATTACAGGTTTGTAAGCTAATTCTGATTATTTTTGGGTTTTTTTTAAAATAAGAATTGTCTCGTCATTAAAAAAAAATATCTGTTATTGTTTGCTTCTCTTCAGTAATGAAATACAGTGTATTTTTTTTTCTTCTCTATTTCAGTACATAGTTAGGCCAGATCCTTACCTGGCACAAATAGACTTCAGTGGAAGTGTGTCCATTTCCATGAACTAAGCACTTAAGACCTCTATTTTCATAATACCTTCTTTTTCAAGAAACAAAACCTAAATCAAGACTCTCTTGATATGGCCCTGAAACAGATATATATATATATATATATCTCCATTTGTCCAAAAGCACCTCGGAGAGAAGCATATTGCTTCCCAAACCTTCACTCTGTCTGCTGGGATAGCAGTCAGTTTTGTGGTTTTGACATTAGAACCAAACATTTTTTCAGCTGTTTGTGTGGAGAGATTACAGTGAAATCTTAGCCATGTAATTTACTTTTGTATATTCCTTTCTGAGGTCATTTAGGGGTAAGGTTAATCTTACAGGCATCATTAGTGTTTAAATAAATCTGTTGCTTATGACTCAGACTGTAAGTCTTGGGGTTTTTTGCAGAGGTTTTAGTTGTCAACTAAATTCAACAGTGAAGACACCACTGAAGTCAAACCCCTGTTGATATGTCAGCCCCATCTTTCTTCTCAAGGTGACACCACTGCTTAAGATGAGCCCAAATTGATTTTTCAAGTATCTGAGTCCTTTAGCCTCCTGCTGCATCTCTGCCACATCAAAGATTATGTTGTTCCTGTCCACGTCTCATAGATGAGCAAAAGTTGCTATTGTTTGGAAATACAAGTGTTAAATAGTATTTCACATTTTGTCATAGATAAATTTATATTTAATATGGTATTTTGTGAAAGCATATTTTGGAACTTTATTGCTGGAAACTCATCAAGTGGAGTGTATCTTACTAGTCTTCTATGAAATTACCACAGTTTTAGCAAATACTTTGGATGTACAGAGATCCGCATGGATAAGAAACATTAAATGAGAGTAGATACTTTAAGAAGTGATTTTTATATAAAGATGTTCATAGTAGCTCTCTGCTTATTCAAATTCTGAACATTATTGTTGTAGATCTTGGAACCAAAGATGTTCCGTTATGCTCACAAACTGGAAGTTCAGCGGACGGATGGGGTTTTGGGTCAGCCTTCTCCTTTACCACATTTGTATTCTATGTCATATTATCAACTGTCAGAAGAATTAGCAAGGACTTATCCTGAACTGACGCTTGCTATCTTCTCAGGTACGATTTTAAAACAAAAAATTTCATCAAGTCAAAAGCATTGTACAAAATGTGTCATTCTTATTATTCAGTAATTAATTTATGTGTAATTCACTGAAATCAGGACAACAACATCATCGTAGCTAATGGAACAATAGAACTTACTGAGTTACAGTTATTGCTCACTTGTGTTTGAAATATATTCAAGGGGAAACAACATGAATTAAAAATATTTTTCCGAATTACTTTCTAATAACCATGAAAACTCACATGAGAGAAATAATTTGCAAGTGTTTTTTTAAAATCATTCTTTCATTGTTCTCTGTAGTGTGTTCTTGTTTACTGTAGATTGCTTAAATACATCATTCTGTAGTATTTTTAACAATTGCAGAATAATAACCTATTACATTGATTAAAAAAACCCCACTACTAGGACTGCGATGATGAAGAAAAAAATTTAAGTGCTTTTTTGCCAAAGTTAGTATGTTTTTTTGTGCTGTAGGTTTTCAGTTCCCTTCTCCAATTACAGGAATTCATATATATGTGCATAGTAATGTGGTTTCTTCAACATACTGTTTGTTAGCAGTGTCTTCAGTTAGCTCTGCTGAAGACTGCAGACTTTATCATTATGAAATGGCACTGGTCATCTCAGCAAAAAATTGCATCAGTATCACCATTACATTGTATCAGTGTGGTATGCTGGGCTCATGGTGGTTGTTATTACCAAACCAATTCTCATTATTGATTTGCAATTTATGTATGTACCTCATTTTTGAATGGCAGAAGTAAGTCAGAGAATCCAAACAGCTCACCCAGCTGGGAGACAGGTGATGCTGCATTATCTGCTGCCATGGATGAACAATATTGAGTTGGTAGACTTGAAACCTCTGCCAACCATTCGTCGGCAAGATGAAGATGAAGAAGATTGTTTGAAAGACAGAGAAATGATGGTGAACAGTAGACGATGGCTACGAGGAGAAGGCTGGGGATCGCCACAGGCTACAGCTATGGTTCTGAACAATCTGATGTACATGACTGCAAAGGTAAGATTAATTACTTAAGTGCTTCATCTTCTTCCAATGGATTGTTCTGTTTAGGATGTGAGAAAATACTGTTCAGAGGTACTTTGTCACCAAACTTTCAAGAATTATTGTTCAGATTTGTTGAGTTGTTTATGTATACCCAAACAATACCATTTAGTTTTGAGGTATTCTGAGAAATATGTAATATAAATGTTATAGTAATTGTTATATATAGTAACTATATATAACTGGTGTTTTGCAGTATAGATGTCTAGCTGGATAGAGAATACCAAGTTGCCTGTATACCTTTGATCTCAAAGTGGAGTTTTGGAACCAATCTTATTACCAGAGACTAATTGACTGTCCTTCTTCCTGTCATAGCTGCTTCCAGCAGAGAAGTAATATTGGACACATGCAATGCTTCTGCTAATTCTCATCATATTCTGTTATATATGAATCCTGCTGATGAGAGATCATGTTTTGAGCTATAAATTAAAAACTCTTGTCAGTCTGTGGTCTGTGGAGTTTTATTCAAGGTTGTCAGCATCTGAGAGAATGGGTCTCTGCTAAATTTCCCAAAATGATAAAATTGTTAAGAGTTGGAAGGGAGCTCTGGAGGTTGTCTAATCCAACTCCCTTGCCGAGGCAGGGTCACCTAAGCACAGGTTACACAGGAACGTGTCCACATGGGTTTGGAATGCTGCTAGGGAGGGAGACTCCACGACCTCCCTAGGCAGCCCCTTCCAGTGCCCTGCCACCATCAACGCAAAGTTCCTCCTCGTGTTGAGGTGTAACTTCTCATGTTTTATTTTATGGCCATTGCTCCTCATCCTGGGATGAGGAGCACCACTGGAAAGAGTCTCTGGGCACCACCGAAAAGAGTCTGTCTTGGCACCTCTTGGCACCAGCCTTTGAAATGTTTGTATACATTAACGAGATCTCCTCTCAGTCTTCTCTTCTCTAGACTAAACAGGCCCAGGTCTTGCAGTCTGATGTATTATATATATCAATAAAATAATATAGTATGAACATATATCTTTAGAGATATATATATATACACATTTATATCTATAAAAGAAAATAGTTATTTCTAGAATGTATTTATAAACATGAATATAGGTGAAAGCATCACTCTGGAATGTTAAAAAGGCAACAGTTTCCTACAGGATTTATGTTCCTTTTTCTAGAACGTATCCCACTTGGTCAGTACAGATCACGTTCAAGTACAATGTTTTCTGATGGAGTTTTCAGAAGATCTCTCTATTTTGTTTTCTAGTATGGTGATGAAGTGGCTTGGTCAGAGATAGAAAATGTCTGGACTACTTTAGCAGACAGCTGGCCAAAGAATCTGAAAATAATTTTACACTTCTTGATCAGTGTCTGTGGAGTGAACAGTGAACCCAGCCTTTTGCCTTATGTGAGTATGTGATATGTCTCTCTTGGTGCTTATTGATATTTTAAAAATTAGGAATGTGTCTAGAAGCAAAGATCACCAAACAAATCTGAGGTAGGTATCAAAATCTCCAACCCCATATTTTATGACCACTAAATACTATGAACAAATCAAATTCAGCTCTTTTGTTTGAGTTATTTGGACATCTGTGTCAAAATTACAGTATCAATTTTAGTTAAACTCAGCATTTTCATTAGAAAATTATTATTGGTTTTGCTAGTAATAAATCAGGACCTATAATTTTAGTAAGTTCTTCCTAAGGGCAGCTTAAGTTCTCCATAGATTGGCAGTTGTTTTCATCAGGAAATCTGCAAATCATGTTTGCAGCTAAAAATCTTTGCGTGTATGGATTGAACAAGGTGACAAAACAATCTTCAAGTCAAACATTCCTGCATCACTTGCTTGCCATTCATTTTGGGTTCTCATAAAAGGATGGAAATAAGTCATTGAGCAGTAAATAACTCAAGAAAATGTCAGAAGAAGAAATATGAACTTACTGATGTCTAGAGTAATTGCTGACTAGCAACCATCTGCTGCTGCTTAGCAATGACCAGGATTATTTTGCGGAACTAAGATGTAGTGGAGAATCCTTAATTGCTGTATGCTTAATAAAATATTAAGTTAGGTGTTTATTCTTATAAGACTATATAAAGGTCTTGAGCATTTGAAGAATTAAATGGTCTTTCCTATGCTGTAATTTAGGATATTCCTAAAAAGCAGACAGATAATATAGTAAAGTAAAGCACCTTTTAAACCATGTGGGGTGTCGTTCTCATATGACCAAGTATTATACCAAAACAACCCACCAACCATCCCAAGCCCCCTCAAAGCCAATTGTATTTTTTGTCAAAACGTATGTGAGAGCCCTTCAGGATAGCATGAGGAAAAATATGATGACTGCAAGAAAAGAAATAGTGTAGAACAGAACTGTGAAGTATCAAAAAGAAATTATACCAGAATACATTCATGACGGTGTTGATCTCAGATGTTGCTAAAACCTTTCTAAGAAAATCTTTTGCTTCTTAAATAATTTCCGGAAGACTTACTTTCAGACTTACTTTCTTACTCTTGTGATATGTTTCCGATGCTTGCTGCTGTTGACAGCTGGGAAAGCAATTTTGTTTGCTTTTAGAATTAGAGTAAGTTTCATGTATCCTCACTTGCAGTGCAAGTAGATACTAATTTTAACAAGTTGTGGTATTCAAGTCTTTTGTATATTTGTATACTTTTTTATGGCAGGTGAAGAAAGTTATTGTTTATTTGGGTAGAGATAAAACAATGCAACTACTAGAAGAGCTGGTGAGTGAACTTCAGCTTACAGATCCTGTCAGTTCAGGAGTCACCCATATGGATAATCCACCATATTACCGCATTACATCCAGTTACAAAATCCCCTCTGTCACTTCAGGTAAGAATTTACTAACCTAAACTGGTATTATTGTCAGTTATAAACATGCTGCTATCAATCAGTTATACTATTGGAGTTCATCTGTAAATATTCAACAGGAGTGCAACATTCTGCTTCTAAAATAAAGTAAAAAAATTGTTTTGCAAGATCTGAGTTCTTATTAAAGAGTGTCTGATAGGTTCACATGGAACAGGTTTGTCTTAATATATGTGTCAGACTTGTCTATGTTCAGACCTTGCACTGTTTACCCTTACTGTATGATTTTTTTATGTCTATTCAGTCAAACAGCTGGGAAAATGTATATAATTTTAAATCCATCTCAGTTGTTAAATTTCAAGTTTTGTTATAGATACAAGCTGCACAATCTTGAATTGTTTCAAGAGGATTTAAGTACACTTACTTAGGAGAATTTATTTAGAAATAATTAACAATTAAAAATAGATCAGTCATCAAAAAAACCCAAACCCACTGAGAATACCAAAAGTGTCTACCTCATGCTTCAATCCAAGAACACACTGAGAAATGTGGGGAAAAGCTGTCTTGTTTTGGTGCAGCGTCTTTCAAAGTGAGCCACAAAAGACATGGGTGTGGGGAGGGTATCTAAGCAAGGACTTAACTTTTGTGCTGCAAACTGCCAATATTATGAAGCAGCATGGACCCATCACATGGGGATTTTCTGGATCACAAAGTGAATGCATTGGCACTTGTTCTTGAAAGTGTTTAAAAATATGATAAAAATTATATGGCTCTTGCACTTAATGCAACTTGGAATAGCGAAGGCTGTGAAGGGGGCACGAAATTGTTTCCAATTGTGGTCATCAATTCAGTGTGATGCTTACAAATTTCTCTTAAAAGGAAATTGATAAAAGCTTTACTGTAGGCTATTAGGTTTTAATCCTTAATCTGTTTGTGGTTTGACTTAACTGCACACTCAAAGTCCAGTTACATTTTACAGATTACAATGAGGTGTAGCATACAGGGAAGAAAGAAATAGGTCTCTAGGTTCTGTTTCAAAAACTGACCTTTCTACTTAAATTAAATTGAAGACTCAGAGATTCCTGGAATGGATTATTTTTATTTTTTCCAGTTAGTGAAATTATGGTAGCAGCTCACGATCTTTTGCTGCATATGAAAGTAATTTGTATAGCTCAGTTTGTATTTGTGCCAATCACTGTGGAGTAAACCTGATTAAGGCTTTTTGGCAAGGACAAGTAAATAAGAGTCGTCATGTAATGCTTAACACTACTTTTCTTTTTATTGACCAACTTTTTTCTTTGAATATAATTCACAGGTACCACTTCTAGTAGCAATACGATGGTAGCTCCCACAGATGGCAACTCTGATAGTAAACACACAAAAGACAGTATCGAAGAGAAGTAAGTGTCTCCTCAAAGAGCAGTTATTAGTTGAATTACATGAATTCCTGGTAGGTACTATACTTGCATCTCAGTGGCTCCAGGTATGCTTACGTTGCAGGAATTACAGGCCAGTTTTAATCAACAGAACTGGAATACTATTTGGGATTAACAGTAGCAGCCTCAAATGTAGTTTGAACTCAAAAAACTGTAGAGGAAACTGAATAAATTATGGGACCAGGCGTTTTATTGCTACAGCTATGTTGTTGTTGATGCCTAAATTAGCTACTCTTACACTGGACTGTGTATGTTTACAGAAGAGAAATTATACTGTAAGGTGAGGCTGGTGAGGCACTGGCATAGGTTGCCCAGAGAAGTGAATGCCCTATCTCTGGAAGTTTTCAAGACCAGGCTGGATGGAGCTCTGACCAACCTGGTCTAGTGAAAGGTGTCCCTGCCCATGGCAGGAGGGTTGGAACCAGATGATCTTTAAAGTCCCTTCCAACTCAAGCCATAATTTTATGATAATGTAGCCGATTTGAAAATTGGTTTACTACCTCACTAGAAATGAACAGTGCCCACATGTTGCAAGCGAGTTTATTTTCCCTGACTGGGATATTTGGATGCCTGGTATCTGTGTCAAGATGCCTTCCATCTAGCTTTCAAACATATTTCTCCCTCCCTAATTTTTGAGCTATTTAGGAACAATCTTTTGGAGAAGTTTGCCACATGGTGGTACTGGTGTAAGGGTGATGGAAAGCAAACAGCTGACATAGACTTAGACAGGATGTGGCCTTGGACCTCAACAGTAACGAACTGTAGGCATGCTCTCATTTTGTGTTAAATATGAATAACTAACCTTAAAGTGAAAAGGGAGTAGAGACTCTGTAATTAGCACAAGCAAAAGTATGTGCACATACGCCATTACTGTAGAGTAGCTACTATACAGTAAATTCACAAACAAGTTTATTTTGTGACAACTTGTTTGAGAGTTTTAATAATTACATTTCTAAGATAATTTCCCAGTTGGACACTTTTTTCCTTCCCTGGGATAGTTAGGTCTATATATTTAGAATAGTTAATATATTGATGGGGGCAATCCCAATACTTAAATTAAATTGTGGTGAGCTATGTAAAAGGAAATCGCAGAAGACACAGAGGTGTCATTCAGAATTAAGCCTAACAAGGCACAGAGTAGTATTTGGCTGCTATGGGGCCTGGAGCTGAAGAAACTTGTAATGAAGGCAGTTTTGAAAGTCTCTGCAAGTTTTGGCATATACTGTAGCATTGTCTAACCACCCCCCACAGGTATATGCTTCTTGATAAGATATACCTTGTACATCTTGGACTTGACAGGAGGTGAGAATTTTAGAAACAGCTTGGAAATGGTGCTTTTAGCACTCCCATTTCTCTGATTTTTTTAAAATTTATCAGATTAGCGAGGTAAGATCTTGGACACTGTGTGTGTATATATGCATGTCTCTACCACATCACATACAGATTTTGTTATTTTGTTAAAGAGTGAGAAAAATTTGCATGTAATGGTAACAAATATTTTAATGTACTTAAATGTTAATGAAAATGATTGAACAGAAATATAATTTATAGTGGATAATCTCTCTGAATCCCCTTACCTAATGTTGCTAGAGGAGGTGTGTCTTATACAGCTGAGATCCTTTGACATCATGTTGATTGTCCTTGTAAGATGAATTGTTTTTTGCGTAATGTTTTTGGTGAAATACAGTTTTACTGAGATACCCTGACTGATGTTTGTCACAGAATGTCAGTTACTAGTGCTGCTTTTTGTACCTACAGTTACGGGCATCTAGACATCTACAGCGGGTTGAACAGTAACTTAAACCGCCAGCACCACAGACTAGAATCTCGCTACAGCAGCAGTTCTGGAGGATCATATGAAGAGGAAAAAAGTAACATTTTTTATTTTAAAATACTTCTATGAATAGAAAACCAAATTTTCTCAAGTTAATACTTCTGCTGTAGGTTGTGGAACATAAGGAAATTAGCATTATCAGTGTTTTTTGCATAAACCTGTTAAAAAAGAGTTTTTTACCTCCCTCCATCTTAGTACTGCTATTGAAGTCTGGCATGTATTTGATTAGAATAAAGTTTACAAGGAAGTTAATATGCTTTCTTCCTTCACTTGTCCTCTGGAATGAGTCGTGAACATCTTCTCAAATTAAATTATTTTACTTTATTTCCCTTGACAGTTAGGCAGACGAAACAGAGAGAGATTAGCAGGAGGAAGATGAGATTGAAAAAATGGTGATGGAAAAGAAGTTAAAAAAAAAAGAAGAAAAGTGGAAGTAATTGTTCTTTTAAATTATAGCATTCCTTGGCCTGTTTTAAAAAAAAAAACGGTCAAAACTTTCTTAGAAGCCATAGCAAAAGAAAATATAGAAAGGATAAAGGGTCTCATTATGTAGGTCTAATTTTCAAGCTTGTTTTGAAAATGTGATTTTGGTTATTTTTTGTGATTTCTATTTTGGTTTTTTCTGAGATGCAGTGGTAAGGATAGAGGTAAAAATTTTTCCATTATACTTTTGGAGATTTTTTTTTAAGCTTGTTAACTGTGGCTACTTTTGTACCAGTGCCTAAGATACAAAATCATCATGACAATGCTAGTAAAAACTAAACAGATCAGGTCATCAGGCAAAAATGAGGACAATGGTCAGACAGTAAATGATGCATTACATTAGTGGGTTCTGTGTAATTGGTCAGAGTACTTGTTTGACTGAAACTCTTGTTTCAGCTAAGAGATTGTTAGTAATTAAAATGACTTTGTACTCTAACCCTGCATGGGATAATCAGATATATTTCACTCTGATCCAGATCATTAGAGTGCTCCCACAGCCTGTCTTCTTAGATTTGATTCAATTTTTATTGACAGTTGATTTTGCTGCAAGTTAAGTTGTTTGAGCATGTTACAATTTCCTTACTTTTCTTGTGCTCCTGAACAACAGGATGTAAATTTCTGTTTTGAGCTTTAGATGTCAGTCTGGAACACAGCGTGTTCCATGCTCTATTGAAGCAACGAGAGTCCATTAGGATCTCCTTAGGCACTCCTTAATGACTGACTCTGTGCAGACTATGAAGGTTAGAGTGAATATGTGGTTCTTAGTGCCTCTTTCAAGGAGGTGAAACCTAATGTCCGTTATAGAGCTTGTTGTAAAGATTGGGCATCCTAATGCAGAATCTGCTAAACCTTGGGTCAGTAACCTTCTGGGCAGCCAGATGTTTACTACTGCTCAGATAGGCAATGGGCCAGTATCACAGCTGTGGTCATTTTCATTTTTGTTTGCTATTTGTGGTAGCAACACTGAGTATCGTGAAGCGAAAGATATCTCACATCTTCCATCAGTAAGTAGTTTGTCACTTCGATGGAGAAGGTGATAATGAGCTAATACATGTGTGAACATGTGAGACTTCTGCAGCTATACTTCCAAAAGGACAGCTGCTAGAATCACTGAAACATTGAACTGTTGAGGCAGTTTCCTTACTTGTTTCTATCCTTGACTGATTGTTCTGAAGTCCAAAACATTTCCTTTAAAAACAGAAAAATATCTTGTATACTGTCATACCAAATAGCTGATGGTTTTCCTCCACTTTTGAAGCTTGCTTCATCAAAAACTAAATGTCTTTTTGTGTTTTCTTGACAAATTTACTGATTTTCTGAGCAATAACTTTTGTAAAGCAGTGGGATTGGGCTATGCTGTTGTAAGAGTGCCAGTTTCTGAGTTACCCTGTATATCAGGCTGGTGTTATCTGACATGTAGGTTTTTACTATCTGGTATGGTGGGTTTTTACTAGCAAGAGCTATGAGGAAGTGCTCTTAAATACCACTTCCTTAGGCTATAATGAAATGCTCTTCAAAAGTGAGTTCAGTACGATCTAAGGTGCCAGCCTTGACTAACTCCGTATCTGATGTGAGGTTTGAAATTCAAGGAAATTACATTAGATCACTTTGCCTTTTTTTCATCATTTTTACAAACCTATTCAACAAAATCTTACTCTGTTATGGGCGTGTCTTCTGTAGAATCATCCTTATGCTAAAAGAAATAAACACTTTTTTTTTTTAAACTCTGTCCAACTACTACTGTACAGCTGGTTTACCTTTCCCTGTCCCCTATCTCAGCTTTTCAAGAATTTAAAAATATTTCTTTAGAAGACTATATGATACAGAAATTTGTATTTTAGATATATATTTCTGGTTTAATTTTCTGTTGTGGTAGGTGATTCAATGCCTCTCTATTCAAACTGGCGGTTGAAGGTGATGGAGCACAATCAAGGAGAGCCTCTACCTTTCCCACCTTCTGGAGGTTGCTGGTCACCATTGGTGGATTATTTGCCTGAAACTTCTCCTCCAGGCATGTCACTTCACAGGTAACTATTTTGGCAAAGCTTATGGCAATTCATTGTGTTTTATTTTGTGTTGCACAAATAGAGTAATTTGAAGATAGCAGATTAAAAGACAGTAGATAGTAGATTTGTTTTCTGTGGGTTTACTGACAGATCTAGCAATTTAAGATTGCTCAGCCTTTTAATTTGGAGGATGGAGGTTTTTCTATCTTAATTACGAGTGTTCGTCTTTTATAACACAACTTCGTGAATCTTTATAGACTTAAGAATGAATACAGGCTAGAAGCATATGAAGCTCTTTGCAGCTCTTCATAAAGTTCATGTTACATTCTTCTAACTAATTTTTTTTTGTTTGTTTTAGATGCAACATAGCAGTGATTCTTTTGACGGACTTGATAGTTGACCACAGTGTAAAGGTGGAATGGGGAGGATATTTGCATCTTTTGCTTCATGCAATTTTTCTAGGTAACTAACTTCTTACAGAAATATGTATAGTGACTTAGGAATTCTTAGCTGTTCTTCTTGATATTTAAATTAATGTTTGCCATTGTATTGAAATTTTGATAATATTTACAGTATATTTAAGAATTCAATTAAATATCTTTCAGGGTGATTAGTATGAATAAAGGGTTTTTTTGAGTTGTTTGAAGGCACTTTCTGTTGGATTTACTTTAACGTCTTTCTCCTTGTAGACACAGTAAAATTCAGTTTTTTTCTTTCTGTTTCCATGTGTAGTAATTTTCATACAAGAGCACAGATTAAGTTCTTACTTAAAATCACTCTGTACTTTAACCCTGCATGGGATTATCATGTATTTTTCGGTCTGATCAGTATACAGTTCGTTAAACTGTATGCTCTTGTTTCTATATTGAAGCACTGAAAAAACATTGGTTAGTGAATTATATATCTATTATTTGGTAAAGTATAACAGACCAGTTTGAATACTGCAATTTTTTAAATAATGTAATTCAATGTGCCCTTTGAATATAATCAAGCCTTGCCATTTTCCTTTTGTGTTAGGTTTTGATCACTGTCACCCTGAAGTCTATGAGCATTGTAAACGACTACTTTTGCATCTACTGATAGTGATGGGATCTGGCAGTAATGTCCAGTCTGTTGCTTCTGTGCTACTCAGAAACAGAGAGTTCAACGAGTCCAGGGTGCTTACTGTCAAGCAAACTACCCATTTAGATTATACTTTCACAGGTATGCTTTTGATTTATTATGTCTTGCTTGTTAAAATGACATGGGAAGTTATCTCTTCTTCCAGGCATTATTAAAAATTCTCTTATTTGTAATATCTTCCTGAGCCTTTGGCATTAAAATATATTTCTTTGGATTTTAATGAAGTCAAAATGAATACAGGTCACATTAGCACTTTGTGCCCAGTCATCAAAGTAGGGAGCACAGTTGAATGATTAAATAGTAGTGGAAACCAAAGAGGGAGCTCTATGTTTTGGATCTTCAGTACAGCAGTTTTTGTGATGCCCTTGAAATTAAAAAACAAGAAAGTACATTCCATACTTGTTTATAGCAACTTGAATTTTTTCATTTTTGTCAGCTGTAATTGCATTGTTTATGGGTTACCAGAATACTTTTTTGACATACTACCTTCTAATGTTCACATTAACATTACAATATTATAATTATACAGAACACTGTATCTTTTCTATATATCTCTTTAAGAAGGGAATGTTTTAATGATGAGAGCCTATTGGAGTTTCTAAAGAAATTTAAATAATTCTTTTTTTTCTGAAATGTAGTATTTCATATTATTTCAGTAGGTGGCAGCATATTTCCACACAATTGTTCATTCTCTTTTGTTCACATCTGAAGTGGTTATATTACTAACTAAAAATACTCATCTGGTTTGTGAATTTGGGTTTTGTAACAACAAGGAATTAAAAAGTGTATAGTGGAAGAACTCCTTTATATGAATCCATTTGGCAGAACTTTAATGGTGCATCTGTACAGTGATGTATACAAACCATTTCCTTCCTAATCTTTGCGGTTCTGGGTAAAACTGACTAATTGTGACATGATATTCTGCTATTACTAAAACTAAAATGTCTGATAGAAACTACTATAAGGTCAGCATCAAACATTTCCAGCTGGTGATTAAGATAAGGTGTTTAAAAATATGCATGCCTAGCACAAGGCATGGGTCTTAACAAAAAAAATTATCTGTTCATTATTAGGAAGTAAGTTTCTATGACTTGTTTAAACTTATTGAGTTGAGATGCCTCAGAAGCTGATGAGCTGTCATATTACTAATACAAAATCAAACGTAATACAGTGGTTTTAAACAGGCAATTCCCTATTAAAAGTCATGTAAGTCAAGTGAAGACTTCTCATACAGCAGACTTGTTGATTTCATTGAAATTACTGCATCTAATAATTTATTCTCTTTAAATTATTCTCATTACATTTGCTAAGTTAGTGATTTTTTAGAGGGCTGTTTTTTCTTTTGATATGTTTAATATTAACTGTCAACTTAAAAGCTCATAATTACCTTGTTTTTATTTCAGCAGGTGTTCATGATTTTATACCTGATTACCAGCCCTCCCCAATGACAGACTCAGGGCTCAGTTCAAGTTCTACCTCTTCTAGCATCAGTTTAGGAAATACAAGTGCTGCCATTTCTCAACTGCACACCACAATCCTCAATGAGGTTGACATTTCAGTAGAGCAGGATGAAAAAGTGAAAACTCTAATAGAGTTTATTACCTCAAGGTAAGATATCAATTTTCATATTTTTCATGACATGTATTTTGTGGAAAAGTGGCAAACCCCTTGCTATTTAGCATCATACTGTCTAATTCTGTTTCTGTTTTATCACCAGTAAGTGATTTTATGTAATACAGCTCTAACTTTCCATCACTTCCTGAGAATTTTGTCTTAACTTCTTGTATAGTTGTGTAATATTGGGCAGTTGTCAAACTTCTTTCCAATTCATGTCTGCAGTTCTAGATGGTTTCTTTTACATGGCAGGTAGTAGGTTCTCTTGCAGTTAACCTTAAAGTTCAAATTTAATTTAAATACTATTAATGACAAAGGCTATGTTTTATGTTCTGTTTACTCTCTTTTTATATTTTTAGGAAAAGAGGCCCACTGTGGAATCATGAAGATGTTTCGGCCAAGAACCCTAGTATAAAGAGTGCTGAACAGTTAACTGTATTCTTAAAGCATGTGGTATCCATATTTAAACAGTCTAGCTCAGGTATGTTGGAAAACAAGTCAGTGCATGATCGAATGTCCAAGTCTGCAAACTAAATAAATATTTTTTTAATGCATGTAAACATACAGGTTATCTATAAAATCACTGTAAGTAATTGCTTACTGCTTCTAAATAATAGATTTTTCTGATGTGTTGCACATTTCAGTTCATGTCTCTGTTATGACAGATTTAAATCTAATCTTTTAGGAATGAGATAAAATATCTTATTAATTTGTTGTGAACACATAATATTCAAGTCATAAATGCTTTATTCTCTGAAGGTCTTTCAGTGTTAAGTATACAAGTTTATATTCCTGTAAAGATTTTTGAAACTAATACTGCTTGAGAGAAATGTAGAGGATATGAGGGTACTTTAAAATTAGGAATGACTTTGGCAATTTACTCTTCAGTAAATTCAAATGGATTTGTTTTTTTATAAAGCAGTGTTGCTTGAGTATTTATTTGCTTTTGTAGGAGGATATCAATTGGAACACCGTCTCAGTGAAGTTGCTTTGCAAACTGCGCTTTCATGCTCCTCTCGACATTATGCTGGGAGGTCCTTTCAGATTTTCAGGGCTCTGAAGCAGCCTCTGACGCCATCTACACTTTCTGATGTTCTCTCCAGACTAGTAGAAACTGTTGGCGATGCTGGAGAAGAAGCTCAGGTACTTGAAATTTTCCCTCCATTTTATTAGAAAGCTGAGTCTGCCTAAAGGGCGTACTTGCATTACTAGTTTAATGACAGCAAAATTTGAAAGCATTGGTTTATTCAGTTGCTTTTTATTTTTAAATATTTCAAGTGTCAAAACAGTTTTAATCGTGATTCTTTCTGAATTTTCACCTAATTAACTGATGAAAAGATGAGTTGTGCACATTCTCCTCTACAGCAATAGGAACTTTCAGAGAGTTTGATCATCTCTTTTCTCTTTCATTGTTGGAGAATACTGAGATCAGCCATATAGAAAATAATTTAGGTTTTCTTTAGTGAAGAACTTAACCTGAAAAAGTGTTAACAATCATTCAGCTTAGTGTCCTTGTACATCTAAAGAGTGGATCTGATCTTCTAATTCTGCAAAATGATTGTCTAAATGACTCCATCCTTCAGTTCATCCTTAAAAATAATGCAAACCAGAATGAATTTGGTGAATACTTAAAAATAAATGGAAGTTTTTCCTTGTCTTGGAACTGTACTGCTAATTTGAGTCTCATGAGGATTGTGTTCTAATTGAAACATGACATAATTTAGTTACTGATACTGTTTTTTTATATTTATATTATTACTCAGTAGATTTTCTGTGATATTCCTTGTGCATACTGCGTAATTTATAATGGCCTGTGGCTTTCCCCAGGGTTTTGTCATAGAGCTGCTTTTGACTTTAGAGTCTGCTATTGATACATTGGCTGAAACCATGAAGCATTATGATCTGCTTTCTGCCCTTTCTCAGTAAGTTCTTTTATTAGTCAAGCTACATTATGCTTATTTATACATTTGAATTACTAAAAATCTGTATTAAAAACGTAATGAAATGTTTTCTTGTTTTCTTTGCAGAATAGTTGTATCCATGTAGCGAAATTGCTTGCTCTTGTATGTTTTTATCATTCTGCCTCAAACAAAACTTCTAGATTTCCTGAAAAGGATCTTTGCTACCTTTCCAATTCACCCTCTTGGGTCCAATTTAATTTTACAGAATAGGTATTCAAGGTGCTCCTCATGGCTCAGTTCTTAAATGTGGTCAGTTCTTCTGAAGCTTCTCAAAAATAGAGGCACTGCAAATGCTGGTCTGTCTTAGGCCTCAATTTTGTTGTCCATATATGAGAAGTGTAATTGAACAGTCTGAGTCATTTGTGTGTCTCATCACAGTTGGGAGTGATTAGCTCAATGACTTTTTATCAAACTGAAAAGTATCCTTAAATGTACAGACTTCTATTCTTTATTTGACTTCCTTGCAAAGTTTTTGAAAATGTTGAAATTTCTTGGAATATATTCAGTTTCTCAGTATGAGAACTGGAAGGTGTTGGTTTTCCTAAGTCAGATACTTCAGACAAATACATGGTAATAAGCAAATTATTAAATCATTCATTTATCTACTTTTATCGCATCTATAAGTAAGTTGGGATGCTAGCTCATCACTTACAGGTAATCTTTTACATGCTATAGGCTAATTTTTCTGATTTTGCTGTGATTTTTTTGTATTCTGGGATTGTAACAAATAGATTAGGTAGAAGAGATAACAGGCTGCCGCAGTCTTGTCCTTATGTTGTAAGGATATTTTAATAATAGATACAGAAGTTTTGTATTTATATATATTATAATACTCCTATGATGATGAAGCAGAATATTCACTGCATGTGTGTATGTGATTAGTGTAATGTGTTTTTTCTTTCTTTCTTTTTACTAAACTGTATGTTAATTAAGTATTTCGCATGGAATAACACGTAATAATTGATTTTTATTTTAGAACCTCATACCATGATTCTGTGATGGGAAACAAGTATGCAGCTAATAGGAAAAGCACTGGACAGATAAATCTAAGCACAAGTCCCATTAGTAGTGGCAGTTGTTTGGGATACTACAGCAATACAAGGAGTAATTCCTTGAGACTGAATTTAATCAGTGAACGGAGAGGCGACCGGCGGCGGAGCAACACACTGGATATAATGGATGGAAGGATAAATCATGGTGGAAGTTTGGCCAGGACTAGAAGCCTTTCCTCCCTGAGAGAGGGAGGGATGTATGATGTGCAGCCCACTACTGACCCTGTCAACTTGATGGCCACTATATTTTGGATTGCAGCTTCGTTGCTGGAGTCAGACTATGAGTATGAATACCTTTTGGCTCTCAAGCTACTCAACAAGCTTCTTATTCACATGCCTCTGGATAAATCAGAGAGTCGGGAAAAAATAGAAAAGGTGCAGAATAAACTGAAATGGAATAACTTTCCAGGCCTTCAGCAGCTTTTCCTGAAAGGCTTTACTTCAGCATCAACACAAGAAATGACAGTTCATCTCCTCAGTAAACTCATCACAATCTCCCGGCATGCTTTGGTGGATCCTTCTCAGTTAGCAGGTATCTTTTGTAAATATGTAATAAAAATTTTTTTTTTATCATCAAATTAAGTGGAATCAAAATCAGTAGTAATTAAGCATTTGTCTTAAAGAAAGACTTCAGTTAAATGTTTTTGCAGTTGTCGATATTAACACTGCTGGATAGTGGGAATACATTACAGACTATGATTATCTGAGAAGAAAGATTGCATATAAAATTTATGTATTGACTATTGCTTACAAGTGAGTTTCAAGAGCAGCGTATTATTTTTCATGATCTTGTGCTATCTCAATTAGTACTATTTACATGTTTTTAGAAACAATGTGACTAGTTCCTAAAACTATCTAGTTTCATGGTAGTTTTGCTTAATTGATCCAGTGATGAGTTTATTTTTGTACCTAACACAGACACATTTATATATA
This sequence comes from Neopelma chrysocephalum, assembly GCF_003984885.1. Classification (NCBI taxonomy): domain Eukaryota; kingdom Metazoa; phylum Chordata; class Aves; order Passeriformes; family Pipridae; genus Neopelma; species Neopelma chrysocephalum. The sequence continues at coordinate 1,818,122 of NW_020897700.1, read as the reverse complement.
TGTTTTTCATAGATACACACTTAGATATGTGTATATATAGTTTATATATTTATGTGAATGTATGTTTCATGCTGTAAGGGTTTTAAATACCAGATAACTCCACATTAAATTAAGTAATATTAAAAATCTTTAGGGCTCATATAACTGTGTTTATGTATGTGTTTAGGATTTCCCCTAAACATCTTGTGCCTGCTTCCTCATCTGATACAACATTTTGATAACCCAACTCAATTTTGTAAAGAAACAGCTGACAGGATAGCAAAGGTATGTAACATGGTGCTTGGAAAATTATCCAGGAGGTTATACCAGCATTGTTTCTGCTTTGGGTTTTTATTTTTTGGCTTTGTTTATGTAATACTTCTACATGATTCTAATAGTAATATAAATAACTATGAAATGTTATTTTTTAAAGATGTGATCCAGCCCTAATTTATATAGCTGGACCTCATACCAACCCCTGAGTTTCTGTTTGCCAATGAAAAAGCACATTTAGCTTATCTATAAAATTTAGATTTCAAGAACAAATTTTCTTATTGATGATATCACTTACTTCTTCTCACTTGTCTGGTTTTTCCATTTGTCATTTAAAATGTAAACATAATCACATTTTAAGCGTTAATATATTTCCTAATTTACTTATGAGAAGGAAGTGATCCTCACTTTTCGGATTAGTAGATGGAGAAGACAAGGTTGTGTGTTCTTTCTGTTACTTGTACACAGTGATTAATCCTGAAATACTTCTGAACTGTAGTGGCTGTTAAAGCAGTACATGGTGCAGACCAGCAGTCGCCAGCCAGGATAGTGTTGCGCTGGCCCGACACTCTGCCTTTTAAGGAAGAGCGTGGAAAGGGGAATAGGAAAGTGCTGTCTGGCATAGGAGATGTCTCTGGCTGCCCAGACTGTCATATGTGTACCCCTAAGCTGTGCACAAGCCATCTCAAAGGAATACGTGCCCGATGCAAATCCAGACATTACTGCTGTCCCTGAAATACTTGTGTTACTAAAACTAGGGATACTAGTTGAGGTACGTTTGGTATGATTAATAGATAAACTTGGAACATGGATGCCACAGTACCAAAATTTAACAGAAACTGTTAGTCATGCTGGTGTGATTAGTTCTATTTCAGTTATTAGAAAATGGAGTGAAATCTGGGAAAAGTGCAAAATGACTTGTGAATGCTTGGAATTAAAAAATTATAATTTCTAATATAATATATTTTTGCTTTTCAGGTTTGTGCTGAGGAGAAGTCACCAACTCTTGCCAATCTGGCTCATATGATGAGTTTATACAGTACACACAGTTACTCCAGAGACTGTTCTAACTGGATTAATGTAGTGTGTAGATATTTGCATGACTCTTTCTCAGATGCCACATTTAACCTCATAACTTATCTTGCAGAGGTAAATTTTTAATAAAAGTGTATCTCATGTTGACAATTTCTTGCCATTTCCTTACTTTTCATGATTCTGAATATCGGGGGGAATAAAGCGCATCTTCCATAATGGGAAAATAATACTAAAATGTTCTAGGATGGAAAAGGAATGACTACTGCCATTTTGGAATCCAGTAATTTAAATGTAATTTGCAGTGATAATTCCTCTAATCTAATGAAAGAGCTCCTTTTGTGATAGGAGTGTTTGGTAGTAGTAATTTGTGTTCTGTGCTACATGAATATACACTGTCTTGGCTTTAGCAAAATATGCTTAGTGCAAATTTTAAGAGACCTTTTTTAGCCAAGTGCACATTTAAAGATGTCTTTATCACAATTTAAAGAAATAATTGCAAAGTTCGATTGTAAGTATTGCATAATATATGAAAGATAATTTAAATTACTGAAATCACTGTATAATTCTGCCAGCTGTTCATACAGGAAAGCTGTTATTACCTTTAAAAAAGTACCTTGTGTGAAAAGCTTGTAGAGCTTGTCCTTGAAGTGTATAATTTCAAACTGATGAAGATATTTTTAAAATATTTGTTCATTCTTACGAATTACTTTATATGTACTTCTTTTGTTCATAAAACTGTGTTAACCAACCTTCTTAAAGACATAGCTGCAATTGTTTTTCCTACAATTTTAAGGTTTCGAATTTGTATGAACGCTTCTATTTAGTGAGAAGTGTTTTATTGTTAGGTGCTTTAGATCTGTGCTAACAAATATATCAAAATTCAATGGGAAAATTAATCAGGACAAAAACCATTGTTCTGTTGCATTACTGGTTTTTAATGCTAAAACAAAGGTTTGAAAAACAGGAAGTGGTACATTTCAGTTTCTTGGAGGGGAAAATAAACGTGTGTAGAAGTTAGCTATAGTTTAATGTTTGCTTTCACTTTTTGTTACCATTAAAAGCTCTAATTAAATTTTGTGTTTTATAAAACTTTTTCTAGCTGTTAGAGAAAGGGTTATCCAGTATGCAACAGTCCTTGCTGCAGATCATTTACAGTCTTCTGAGTCATATTGACCTATCCACAGCACCAGTGAAGCAATTTAATTTGGAAATCATAAAAGTTATTGGTAAATATGTTCAGGTAGGTACTCTGAAGAACTGTAAAAGGCTTTCTGCTTGTTATCAAAGTAGTATCAAAATTACGCTTGAATTTTGGGCAGAATTTATTTCAGGTATAAAAATAGTTGTTTGAAGTAGGATTCTCTAGGAGTTTTTTTCCTATGTAGTTTATTCACTAGATGCTTATGTATGATTTGCATCATGTGGGACAAGTTATCTGGTTGAATGTGCATCTGTTCACAGATACAGGCTACTCCTCATATGCAGTTAAATGAGATGATCCTTCAACTACTAAAATATAAGGAGATGTTTACTGCTAAGCTGCACAAATGTTTTATTTATGTGTATATGTTTTGAAAAGAAAGTTTTATGGTTAAATGCATATTTAAACCACTTTCAGTAATACATCTGTGAGGAACGTTAAGGTGCACCTTAACAAAATTGAGTGCATTTTTTGTTAAATAAAGTCCCGAAAAGATGAACCACAGTGTTTTGCCTGAGGTAATTTGAGCCTTTGTGCATGGAAAACAAATTCACTGAAAATCTGTTTCGCAGAAGAAAGTCTAGCATCTTGCTGAAAGATTTTATAAAAATGCCTGGAGCATAAAAGCATTTCAGTGCACAACATTCTCTTTTTTTATCCCCCCCTTTTCTTTTTTCTCTGAATTCCATTATTGCCAAATGTATTTCAGTCAAATGGTTTAATCATAATTAACCAGGAAGAGTAGTGGTCCCTGGATGTTTTGTTACTGATGGATATGCGCTTTAGATATTGTGCTCCTGTCAGAGTACATTAGGCAAAATGGAATGATTAGCGTTAACTATAGTTTTTATGGCCTGGCAGCTGCTTGCTTCACCTCTAACCTTTATCTGAGCTTTCTGTGCAAGCCCACACTACCATGGAATGTAATCTTAATTAGAAGATGTAAGCTTTCAAAAGAGTGGTACTAGCGAAAAAATATTCCAGAGGAGTTACCTTAACTCAGGCTCTGCCTCTCATATTCTCATACTTTTTCCCTGGCTTTTTTTAAGCACTCCATTGGTTTGATACCATATAAAAACTTCGTAAATGTTTTCACTTTTTTTAAGATCTTTTGTATTTCCTCATGATTTCAAGCACAAAATAGTTTTGTTTGTTTCAAAATCAGTTCACTCTATCCATAATGTAAAATAATTAAAGATACCAAGAAGTGGAAGTTTTTAAATACTATCGGTTTTTATCTCCTGGGGCATGAAGGGCAGATACTTCAGGCAGTGGTAAAAAACAGTGTAACTACAGGGACTGAGGTACATGGGACAGAGTCTGGTGTGGCTGGCATCGTGACCTGAAGCTAGTGAGCCTACCTGGCTGGCCCTGACCACCACATGGGATGGCCTGGTACCTTGCCACTGCTTTCCTGGCACTTCCCACCTGTGCTAGCACCTTTAGCCACGTGTAAAAGATCACGGGTTTTGATTTGAGGATTCTTGGAAAATCCTACTGTACATGAAAGTTGCTGTCTTGGTTGAAGTAATTGTTTTGTGATTTGTGTATGTTCTCTTTAGAGTCCATATTGGAAGGAAGCCCTTAATATTTTGAAACTGGTAGTGTCTCGATCTGCAAGCCTTGTTGTGCCTAATGATATTCCGAAGTCTTATGGAGGCGACATAGGTTCTCCTGAAATCTCTTTCACGAAAATTTTTAATAATGTCTCGAAGGAGCTACCTGGGAAGACCTTAGATTTTCATTTTGATATATCAGAGGTAATTATTACATTTAAATAACAACACAGTAATGACTTGCAGTTGCAAACTCAGGTGTTATTTTCTGTTAGCCTTCTACATTTACACGTTTTAAAATCAGTATAAGTTGTAAGACTGGCAGAGGTTGAAATTTTTCATACTTGTAATTAGTCATACTGGAAGATAAACTTTGAATTCTTTTATGTTGTGTTTTTGCCTTTTCTCCCTTTTGAATGTCTGGAGAGTTAATTACTACAAGTCAATAAGATTATTCTCAAGGGTATTTCAGCTGTGTCAGAGAGCAGAATAATGCAGATGGCTGCTACTTGCAACAGGGTTGTGCATTCAAGGACTGAGAGGATTAAAACCCTGTACAGTTTTGGCATGACTTTGGAAGGGGGAGGAAATATAGAGCAGAGAGTAGGATACAAAATACAGGAAACTCAATGTGAGAGGGGCATAACTGGAGAAAAACCTCCTGTGGTTAAAAACATCACCCCTACCCCCAATAAGGGTTCAGTAGAACTGAGAATAATACAGCTGATACTCATTCTGTGTTTGAAAAGGGGAGTGACCAAGTGACTGCAGTGTAATATAGTTGTGAAAATCGTAGAAACTTTAGAAGTGATCAGAAGTAAGGGCTTCTGATTGAAACTAACCCCAGATAATGATTGGAGATACAGATGTCTTAGGAGCATTACTTGAATTGGTAAGTGAATTCACTACTGGAAGTTTCAGTGCATGCAGATAACTGAAAGACAAGATGAATTCCCACAGAGTTCACTGGATTAGCATTTGCTGTCGAAAGAGCTGATCTTTGGTTTTTCAGAAGTGTGCATGTGTTTGTGATGTTGCTTAGTCTGTGAAAACAATTGTTAATGGCAGGGAATGATGCTATAGAGAAGCTTTACATCTTTTAAACTTGGAACACGGTTTTAAAGTGTGCTTAAAAATACAGTTTGATTCTCAGCATAGAATGTGCATAATTCGAAAATACACAAGTGGGCAGAATGGCAGCTTGCTGCGTAGGGTACAAATATTCAGCTTTGTATTCCCCAGTGTACTGAAGCTCAGTGGATTAGACATGGGCTTTACAGAATGCTTACAAACAGGACAAGCCCTCCTACATTTTATATAATGCTAAATTCTAAAATCAAGTATGTATTCTTTACTAATATAGATTTGAATTTTAAGAAAGTGTTTGTTGCCTTTGCTAGACACCAATTATTGGGAATAAGTATGGTGATCAACACAGCGCAGCTGGTAGAAACGGGAAGCCAAAAGTCATTGCTGTCACCCGGAGCACTTCTTCGACTTCTTCAGGCTCCAACTCAAATGCACTAGTTCCTGTCAGCTGGAAGAGACCGCAGCTATCTCAGGTACATTGTGTCTCAAACACTTTATACATATATTGGAGGCAGTGTTTATGAATGTATTAAAAAAACTTACTGAAGTGTAATTTGAAGTCTGTATTGTGTCTTAATAAACCAGTAAATGAATACAGCATAAACTAAAAGCTAATACTGGTGAAAAGAAAAAATTTTAAGATTCGTTTTAGAGGATGTCAGCATGCACTATGACTAGGTAAAAATGCAAATGTCATGCTTATGTGATTGCCTTTGGTATATTTTTCAGAGAAGGACTAGAGAGAAGCTAATGAATGTGCTTTCTTTGTGTGGTCCAGAATCTGGTCTTCCCAAGAATCCTTCAGTAAGTGATGATGGTGATTTGTTTTGGTTTTTAAACTCGAGTAGTGGAATGCTATTGCATTTTTAATTATTGGTGAAGTTGTGAACAGCAGGTTTTGACAAACTAGTCTCGGTTCAGCAGCTCACAAATCCAATTGAAAAATTAGAGATGGAATCATAAGTAAAGAATTACTGTTATTCCTCAAGAAGTCCAGTGGGCATGGTTCTTTATTAACAGGGCTTCAAAACAGTATTTAAATTCAGCCAAAACTAATGTTTCTGTCTCAGTGACTTTAGGTCAGTCTTCTAGGGAGAAGGCTATATGTTTTGCCCTGGCATTATCAGTATAGTTGTACTTGTGCTGGCTCCCTGTAATGCATTAAATGGCAGGAAGCAGGATACCTGACTTTAAGAGTTACAGAAACTGGAAGGTTTTATTTCTATTTTTATCTTATATGTGCAGGTTGTGTTTTCTTCTAATGAAGACTTGGACGTTGGAGATCAACAAACTAGTCTAATTTCAGCAACAGAAGAAGTGATTCAAGAGGAGGAAGTGGCTGTAGAAGACAATACTAGTGAACAACAATTTGGAGTTTTTAAAGACTTTGACTTTTTAGATGTTGAATTGGAAGATGCAGAGGTGAGACCTTGGGGTTTCTTCTGTATATTTCCATTTGAGAACATTTTAAAAATAAGGTTGTGTTGGTGCAATTCTAAGGAATTGGTAGCTCTACTAACTAATCCAATTCAGAAGAATTTATAACATCATTGAGCTTATCTAGATAAAGAAACCTGTGTCACAAACTTTGCAGTGTTAAGTTGTTGCAAATTGTTGGGTGGTTTCTGGGGGAAGAGATGAGATTTTTTGGGGGGAGTTAAGTGAAAGAAAGTGAAGTGATATGACAGTATAAGCCAATTACAGCATGAACACCTGGGTATCATACAGTAGAAAACTTAATTATGAAACAATATGTTAAGAAAATGGCATAATTTTTAATTTTTGTTTCTGATATGTTTCTGGATTTTGAAAACATGACAAGGCTTTCAAAGTGACAAACTGTATGATACACTATCTCATCATATAGGACTGACTTGCTCTCTATAATTGCTTGCATTGACTTTTACATTATATCTGGTTTATTGCAGTTCTTACATTTCCTCCATTTCTCCTCCTGTCAAAAAGAGAGGGGGGAAGTAAAACAAAATTAATTCTCAAGTATTGAGAAATAGTAAGGATTCTGTTAATAATTGTTACTTGCTTCAGACCAGAATTTGCTGAAGCTTAAAAAAGACAAATGCTTTGTAGTTTCTCGCAGTGGTTTCATTAGCCTATGCAAAATATGGCATTAGAATGGAGACCATTGCTGGTCATGAGTCCACAAGCTACTAAGAATATCTGCCTGTCTATTTGTCTCCTGATTTATCTAGCCCTTTCTACAAAATCCTGGTTTTTTCCTCCTAATACTTTGGTTTTATCTCACTTTCTTCCTGCTTCCTATGTATTGCCTCACTGCAGCTAATATTTGCACCTTCTAGGAAAAGTACAGGCTCATTATGGTCTATTGCATGGATGTAACCACACACTACACAGACACAATTTCCTGTATTTAATACAAGTAGTCAAAGCAGTTCAAAATTGATGCTCTGTAGTGGTAAAACATTATTTTAATACTAGGTAGGACTTTGCAGGTAGGATGCCAAAAGTTGGAAACTTGCCAAACCAAGTTAACCTTTAACTTCATTTTCTGTGTTATTTTAATAGCAGATCATAATTAAGAAAAAACTGTTTCTTTCTTATTACTTACCTGAATGAAACATGTAGTACTATACTCGGAAAAAATGTAAAAGCACAGATTGTACATATGTAGGGTGTTCCATATAAATTGTGCACTTGATATAGAGCTCTGCCGAGTTTTGCACCAAAAATATAGAATATTCTTTATTGCTAATAATTAATGTCAACAGTATGAACTGGGGCTTTTCCATTAAAATCTGAGTAATATTCAGGTTAAACTTAAGTGGTTCAGCCCGCAGTAGTAGTACTTTTGTTGTAATTGGAATTCTTTTGCTTCGCCATAACTCTTCATCTTTTTTTTTTTTTTTTTTGAGCAAAAGAAATCACTAAGAGAGAAAGAGACTACAAAATATTTAGTTTGCTTTACATATTTAATGCATCATAACGATCTCTTAAGTCACCACAAGATACTTTGTTGGGGCAGTTTTGGAGCCACATTTGGGGCTAGATGGGGTGTTTTAGTAACTGTCTGTAGACTGGTGAACTTCACCAGGTTTTCCATGTTACTTAGATGAATTGTTGAAGGTTGACAAAATACATGAGCAAATCAAAGATTGTTATTGTACTTGAGAATTAAAACAGCTGTGTCTTAAAGTTATGGATTTCACTTAGCATGGTGGTTATTTGAAACCCAGATATCTTAGCTTTAAAATGTGACAAGAGAATGGATCCAGCTATTGGTGTCCAGGGTGCACTTTATAAAACTGACACAAAGTAGCTGGTAAAACAGTTAATGACAACATCGTCCTTTCTACACCGTGTATATAATTAATGTTGGTGGTGCTTTGTCAGTTGGATGTGGTCAGCATAGATTCATGTGTGTTAGTGAAAGAATTCCATCAATGTTTGTTGAAACAGTTGCTTTACATGTTACGCTAGAGAAAATGTATCATGAGCATGCTGGTTTTGGTGTTTTATCATCAGTTTGTTTATTTTTTAATCAATCTCTCATTAGAAAGAGACATTAAATACTAGCTTTTTGACTAAAGCTTTTTTTCAGAGCTTGAATCAGTCTTTTACTGTTGGCAAATCTTATGTAATAAAACATTTTTCCCTGGTTCTAGCGTATCTTTAAGTGTTTGTCCTCGTTCTTTCTAATTATATGTGTTTTCCTTTTTGCTAACCAGGAGCTGCAGGTAAGTTGCAGCCTGGTGCCCTGGCTTGTTCATCTGTTGTTGTCTGTGATGTGTTTGTTTTTCTAGTCAGATTATAAAATCAATACTGGTATAGTTCTAGATTATATACTGAGTTACTTTCCAAGAAGATATTCAAAAGATTTCTCCTTCATTTGCCATATATTTTAATTTATTTATAAAAATTTTAAAAGGTATTTAAAATTTTAATAAAATTAAAGGGCTGATTTAAACTCTGTTCATAACGCATTCAGTACTTGTGTTTTCTCTGTTGCATTTGTGTATTAATTTAATTATGTTGAAATTCATACATACAAATGTATGCAAACTTTTTTATTACAGGGTGAAAGCATGGACAACTTCAACTGGGGCGTTCGTAGGCGCTCTCTTGACAGCATTGACAAAGGAGACACACCGTCCCTTCAGGAATGTCAGTACTCTGGTAGCACACCAAGCTTGAACTTGACCAACCAGGAAGATACTGATGAGTCTTCAGAAGAAGAAGCAGCACTGACTGCAAGTCAGATACTGTCTCGTTCACAGATGGTAAGTTATTTTTGGATGTGGCACTTAGTGTCATGGTCTAGTAACCATGGCGGTGTTGGATCAAGGGTTGGACTGGATGATCTCGGAGGTCCTTTCCAACCCAGCTAATTCTGTGATTCTATGACTTTTATGTGAAAGGAATCTGAGAACTTAAACTTTCCCTTGCACTTTTAATGGATAAGTGTGGCTCACACTTTTAGCCTAAGTGACATAATGTGGCTAAGGTTCTTTTTCATAACAATATCAGTGAAGGAAAAACATTATGTTACCACATTGGTGGTACATAACAAATTTATCATTCTAGTATAACGTTCATTTTCTTAATGTTTTTACACTTATTATTAATACTGTCTATACACTTACTATTACTTTACACTTACTATTTTTGTTTAAATATAAGCATAAAATTGCGTGTGTTATATAGTAAGTTTGTGTCTTTGTGGATTCCTAGCTCAAAAAAACCCCCAAAATGCTAAATAAGGTCAAGAGATTTAAGTGGTCATGTGGGGGGTCTAAGTTGTGTTTAACCACAGAGATTGCTAATTTAATTATGGATTTTGAAGCCTGTGTACATATAAATGAGAAAAATTAAGAATGCTGGCCTCTCAGAAATCTCTATTCATTATATAAATGAATTTATGAAAAAATTGACTTGATGCAGAGCAGCTTGATGGGTATGTTGCTTTCAGACTTTAGGCAAAGTTTGTATTAATGTTGCCCCCAATAATAAAGTGCTCTGCTATTCAGTAGTTTTGGTCTAGCATTTAACCAGTGCCAAAAACCTATAAGAACAAGAAGGAAATAATTTTCCTTAGCGGAAAAACTTCTTTTCAGAGTTAAATGTTACAGAAATGCATGTGATGCTTGTAATGGTTTTAGTGTAAAGCTTTTAAATTCATAATATGTAAATAAATTCAGATAGCTGATACTGAAACAGCCTATTTTGAAACTAATGCATTTTCCCCCTGTAATTTATATGTTTACTGTAAAGAATTTCATGTTTCTTTCTTTTCTGTCTTAGTTAATCAGTGATTCTGCCATAGATGAAGTAGTATCAGATCATGCTGGTTTATCACTTCAGTCTCAAGATTCCACTAGCAGTGTGGGAACAGAAGAGGTGCTCCAAATCAGAACTGAGACCCCAAGTTTGGAGGCTTCTTCTCTAGATAACTCTAGCAACCAGCTGCCTGAGGTGGGGAGAAATGTGGGCTGGTGCATGGCTGATTTGAACTCCTTCTAGTTCTAGTAGCAACTTCAGCTTTCTTTTCAACTGAATTTTCATCTGTTACACTGATTAGTTGATTTGCTTTTAATATTTCTAACCTGTTGGCATGTTCTTACAAAATGTTTCCTCAGTATGAAGACTACTTGAATGGACTGAGGGAACTTACCACAGGTTAAAAATATTATTGAAGGGCTGATCATGATCATTTCATGGTGCAGAATGAAATAGGCTAATATTCAAGATGCTTTTACTTGATATGGTTGAAATCCTTCTTGAGCAGCATTTTCTTTCAAATACCTTTTATTTTCCCTTCCCCCCTGCCCCCCCCCCCTTTTTTTTTTGCTTTCTTTGGGTTAATGTGATTGGTGCTATATGGGAATAAAACCTCAGGCCAGCTGTGTTAGGAGTTGGTTCCATTAAATAATCCTTTAAAAAGGACTACAGATGCTAGTGGTGTACTTTTTTGGAAAGGCCCATGTGGACTGAGACAGTTTTCAAGCTAATGGCGGCCTGCAAATCTGTGAGTACTTCAGTTTATTGTTTTTAAAACTTTGAAATAATTTAAAATTTAAAAAACATCCCTAATTTAAAACAAAACTCTCACCTGCTACAATTTTTCTAGAATTTGAGGTGGCTTGGTTTAGATGGACTTTCTATGATGTCTTCTGTTGAAATTATTTATGCTACTGGCAATCATATTTTTATTTGGATAAGCATTGCTAATCCTATCTTTAACAATACATGCAGTTCAATTGAGTTTTCCAGAAAATTAAGCCATTCCTATGTGTATTTGACTAACCAGTGCACTGTTTACACTTGAGTCTTCAGCTAACGTGGTGTAAACTCTCTGCTGACTAGTTCAAGTGACTAAAAAAAGTTTCTAAACAAAGGTTTGTAGTTTACCTGTTCACTACCTAGAAAAATCACTTACTGATAGACACACCACAGATGCAACTGTGATAAAATCCTCACCTTTAAAGGCGTAATATTTTGACTTTCATAAAGTGCTTTTCCTCACATTTTTTCATATTTTCTCATTATGATTACTTATGTGCTTTTTTTATAAAGTGTTTTATTACATTGCAGTTGATAAATTGTCTCAGCTGTAGTAGAATACCTGTGCTTAGATTGTCCAACAAATTGTTGCTTCGTAGCTTGTCTATAACATCCATTGTTGATCCAATAGAATTTTGGGTGGGGAAGAACATTTAATCTGGATGATTTTTTCCACATAGGACAGATGTTTTAGTTTAAGGTTTCAAAAGCAAGAAGCAGTAGATAAGGCAGAATTTTATAGGACAAAATTAACCACAATAGAACTTATCTTCTCCATTATTTGCTTGTGGTACATTCTCAGCTGTAACTTGTTTTTACATCTTCATACTTCTTTCCGAGACTGCCCCTGCCCTTAGGATTCATCATTCTTCTGCAGTTCCCTTTATAAAATCACTATATTTCTATAATCCAGGTGAAAATATTCACACAAAAAAGCACTGTTGTCATTAAAAAATATTGAAAACATTTAAACTGGGCTGTAAAGTAATTCCATGACTAAGCAGCATTCAGAAAAAATTGCTGTATATATAAAAAAGAATACTGCTACTGCATACAAATGTGTTCACTAGATGTGATGTGTGTTCCAGGGCTTTTTTGTGCTTGTTAATATGAGATTTGGAAAAATACATAGGTTTTTTTCAAGTACAGTTCAAACACTCAGAATGTTTGCCAACTCTCTACAAGAGTTAGCTACTTGGTTGGATTTTATTTCTAAAAGAGTGAGCTGGCTTTATGCCTCTTAACAGAATGAGTTTGAAAATATGCACACTATCAACTCACTTTGTAATATTTTTGACACCAATAAAACTGCTTTTGTTCTGAATTCTTATACTATACAACTCATAGCCTAGTGTAGTTGTTTTTTCCTGTGCTCTTATACGTTATATATAAAACTCTTTTAGTGCAAGCCATATGTATGCCAGCTGTCAGTTATCAAAATGTTTTTAATATAAATAATATATATCAAAATTTATCCAAGACTATATGAAAAAAATTGAAGCCATTATTTAAAAACGAGAATGTGCTGGTCAGATGCAGTTGAATTCCTTGTTTTTCTTAAAGGGATGCTGACCAGTTAAGTAAAGAGTTTACTTAAATGTATTTGACTGATTCCCAGTAACAGTGTGTAACTTTGTGAAAAGACATTTCACATTCCATTTGAGAATTTACAGTCTAGCTTAGAGGAATATTTTTAATTTTGTACAATAAGTTTTACAAGCTTAAGTATGTGAAAGTTTCTGACTAAAATGATTCTCTATTTTACTCACTTGCACTGTAGATTTATGAGGGAATGGTTTGCTAGAAGTAATTTACCTAGGGTTCTGTGGCATTGTTAACTATGTAACTATATAAATCACCTTTTTAAGATATTCAAAACACATTCCTGTTAGTAAAGTCATGTCCGATGATACAGATAAAACTTCAGAAAACGGGAGTCATGGCACTATGAAGACTAACTTGGCAGTAAATTTATTAACTAGTAATTTGCATATTTTCAAAAAGTGTACCCTTCATATGTACATCTACCAGTCATGACCAGTGCAGGTCTGTATCCTGTGTTAACATCTATAACAGAAATGGACCATTGGTTCAATCCAAATTACTTTGCTGTGGTTTTGTAAAAGTGTTCTGCATTCCTGTGTGTCTTAGCTGCTCAGTAGGACAAAATGGCTGTTCTGTGCAATAAAATTTGAAATTTAACAAAAGAGGCATTAGAAGTGAAGTCACTAGCTGTGTCAAATGACAACAGTGTCACATCAAGGAGTACCACAGTGGAAGAAAATTATATTGTTCTGTTCAAAGCTGACTTGTCTTTTCTAACACACGTACAATTATTTATTCTGTCAGAGGATCTGTTTTGATTGATGAAAACCACAAAATGATGTCTCTGCTTAGAGGCTGACCAAAGGTTTGTTGACCAGCCTTGGATATACCAGTAAAGGAAGATCAGCACACTAAGAATGAAAATATGTGATAATTTGTGCCTTTAGAAAAAGCAAGTGTTACTTTTATTCCACAGAGAAATCCAGTAAAAAGTTTCAGATGAATTCAGCATAAATTAAATAAATCTAAATTCCTCTGTTAAACATAGTGATGCTAATGAATATGATAATGCTAATGAAGTAAGAGGGAAGGGAGAAAGGGTCATTCTGATATTACCTACCTGAGTTTAATCATCCTCTCTCTGTAACTGCCAGTGATTGAAAGCCTACATTTAGAGATTCAGGATTAAACCCTTAAGCTGCCCATATTAGAAGTAATGTAAAAATAATAAAAACAGTGGAATGTCCCTTTTCCATTGTTCATCTATTACACTGTTGCTCAGTAGTTATGCTTTAGAAACTTATTAAAATGGAGAGTGGAAAGGACAAGAAATGTTCTGTACTCCTTGTAGGCAAGCACGAGGCAGTCATTTTGATCCTTACCTAGAAAAGTAAAATATGAAAGTCTTGGTTGTGTTTGATGTCAGTGTTTGAGGCTGTTTGCTTATTTTTCTGTCAGTATTCTCTTAACGGATTTAAATGAGTGTATTTGAGAGGTTGTATTTGGTCTAAATAATTCATATTCTAAGATATTAATGTTTACCAGAAGTAATAAGCATTACAAATAGACTGCCTGTCTTTGTTCAAGTAAAACTCTATGAACAAGGCAAAGAGCTGAACAGTTAAAGTATTAACCCTGAGACGTGCTCAGTTGGTTAGTGCATGGTGCCAGTAACACCCAGGTCATGGGTTTGAGCCCTGTATGGGCCATTTACTTAAGAGTTGGACTTGATGATCCTTCTGAGTTCCTTCCAACTCAGAATATTCTGTGATAAATGGATATTTGCAAACAATTTTTAGAATACATAAGCCTTGACAATAAAAGTAATAAAAGTATGTGTGATTCACAGGAAGGCAGTGCAGCAGTAAGGGATGAACAGGTTAGCACTGCTAGTGAAGACACTGGGTCATATCTGCTACATGAACAACAAGACTGTCTGGTCTGTCACGAATCTCTGGAGTTGGAAGAGCCCCCAGAACTGGTAGAGGCAGCAGGTCCTGAAAGCTATTCCGAATCTGTCTGTGAAGAGGATGTCACTCTTGCTTTGAAAGAGCTAGATGAGAGATGTGAAGAAGAAGAAGCTGACTTCTCTGGTTTGTCTAGGTAAGATTAATATTGGTTATAAGTAACAGAAATTACATATAATCAGTGCATGAATCAAAGACAGAAGGCTTTCTTATGGTGTGGCGTTTTCCATTAATCTCCATAATACCAGAATATAAAATGATGGTTTGCATATCCAGAATAATTGGTTGATTTGTTTTGCCTCAGAACTTTGCTCAACAGTTGTTTCTGGTACAGGTAAGACAGCTGTGTGGGAAAACACAAGAATTCCTGAGTAAAAAAAATCTAGCACTTTTCATCATCATCAATGGTATAGAAATGCAAAAAGAGGTCAGAGGGTGTTTTAGACCATTTTCTTGGCAGGCAGTAGCTGCAAGCAGTATAACATGGAAAAGCCCTTGAACTGCTCTGACTTATGGCACCACCAAAGACGGGAAAATGTAAATTTTTTTTTTTTTAGAATCAAAGCTTCTGTAGAAATCGGATCAGTTTGTCTTTGAATTTGCTCAGGGTTTATTTTCATTGTTAAGATTAATCAGTCTCTTGTGTATTTCTAAAACGTTTTAAAGTAAAATAACATTTTTCCATTTTAATATAGAGAGGAAAAGTTAAAATTAGTCTTAGCTGGTTGAGTTGTATTTAAAAGGAAACTGTAAGTTCCTTGAAGGTAACAGTCTAAGAAGGAGGGAAAACAAATAAGAAACCCCAAACAAACAAATTAAAACTCAAAACAAAAATTGCACACCAAAATAAACAAAAAAAAATCCAAATTGTTCTTAGGCTTGTTCATACTTAAAATATGTTCAGAAGTTTAGACTGAATAATACAGAGACTTGATCATATATAGGAACATAGACTTAGCATATATTCTGTCAGAGAGATCACTTTAGGAACCTTTTACAGAAAAGAACACAACAGGACATGTAAAAGACCAAGCCATTTGCAAAGGTTGAAATTTAATCTTGTGATTCCAATATGCAACCTATGGCAATAGGCCTTGTGAGAATTAAAGGCTGGTACCATTTAAGAGCAGTTATTTCTTCATGTGCAATTGAAAAAATCTCTTAAAGTTTTAGTTTATTTGCACTAAGCAAGCAAATGAAAAACCCCATGGCTCTAGTTTGAAGAATGGCATAGGTGATAACACTAGTTAGAAAATATCTGAAAATCTTTGTGAAACTTCGTGTACAGCTTAGATTCAAAAGACTTGTGTCTTAGCTTTTGAGCTTTGTGCTACTCAAATGAAGGGATCTAAAAACAGCACCCACACTTCTTGTTCAAGACATGTTTAAGTGTTAAGGTGTACTTAGCACTGCAGTGAATGAGGCAGCTGTTATAGAGAAAAACTGTATGTGTTGAAAAAAATTATTTTAACAAACTGTCTGTGTACTTAGAATCCTCCTACATATATTTTTGCTGCAGGAGTTCAATTATACAGGAAGAAATGTCAAAATGTATCATACCTTGTAATACAGAAAATTTTAAGCTAATCATTAAGTTAATGATTTTAAGTAGTAGCATTGATTAACTTATAGCTGGGTATTTTTATTGGATGTTTGATTCCTAATGGAAAGTATGACAGCAGAATACTCCATTAAATTGATTGACCATAAAAATTAAAGTGTTTCGATCTATCTCCATTTGCTTATGTTGCTTTAAACAGTAATAAAATAGTATTACACTGTAAATGAGCTCTTGTGTTTCCCGTAAGGAAGGCCAAAATTTGTTATGTGTATTGGTGGACCATCTGTTCAGATGAATAAAAATTTGAAGAATTGAATGTTAATTCAGTTATTGGGGGCAAGAAAAAAATGCCAGTTTCTGAGTGTATATATACAGTGCTGTATATAGCTACAGCTAACCTACAGATAGCCCTTTGTCTGTAGATAAGCTTAGAACTTACATGTTTTAATAAACTTTGGGGATATTTGAGAGTATATGCAATTTTTAATATTGCAGTAGCAAAAGGTTTTGATTGTTAACTCTTTTCTTGGTTCATAGTTATCTTAGTTGATCCATTATTTATTTTACAAAGTGCTACTCTGAATCCAAAATTTTTATTTTTTCTTTTTACCAAAGTGAAGGGGGTTTTTTTGCTAAAAAAATTGCTGAGGAGTTAATTTCTGTTGTTTGTTATTTGTAGCCAAGATGAAGAAGAACAGGATGGTTTCCCAGAAGTACAAACTTCCCCACCTCCTTCGCCATTTCTTTCTGCCATATTGGCAGCTTTCCAGCCAGTGGCATATGATGATGAAGAGCAAGCTTGGCGCTGCCACGTCAATCAAATGCTGTCCGATACAGATGGATCGTGTGCTGTCTATACATTTCATGTCTTCTCAAGATTGTTTCAGGTCAGTGAATTGCCAGTGCGTGATCGCTTATCTGAGATCCTTTCCTCCTACTTTTAAAACTATTCTTCTCATTGTAACTGCAAAAGCCACAAGATTATGGTAGCAAGACGCCTTAGAAAGCAAATCAAAAGCAGACCAAAAAACACATTGCTAGAAGAATATTAAATTGTTGTACACTATTTTTCCATGCGATATCTGATGTAGTCATTGTCTAGGAGTGATTCTGCTCAGGAAATAAAAAAAAAAAGGCTCAAAAAACCAGTTCAGTGTTTCTTATGAGCTCTTAGTTCAGGTTGTATCCCTTCTTTTATTTTTTTGGACATCACCCAAGTTCTGTGTTGATTGCAGAATTAATGTCTTCCTCCTGCTTTTTTTGTGGGAGTCATTATGATAGGATCACAGCATGACAAACATTAATGAATTTATCTTGCATTGTCCTGTGAGAAAAGGTTTTTTTTCTGCAGAGAAGTAATAGAAACACCGGGAGAGCCACTAAAGCTGGAGGTTTCAAATGCCTCTATTTATTTGACTCCTAGATCTGATATCCAACACAAAATGCCTAGGGCCTAATTTTTCTGACTTCCTCCTCCCTATATGTAGCGGATGGATTTTTTACGTTTTTGAAGTAATGATTCTTTGCAGATTCCTATGGGATAGGAGAAGCATAATTAATCCATTTTATTTACAGGCAATGTGCCAAATGAGCTAAGAGCAGATTCAGAACTGCAGACCAAGACCTTATGACTCTAGCCCTTTCTCTTATCTCTAGTATTAATTTGGCCTGCTGCTTGGGATGTCATAATAAATGAAAGCCCCACACTAGCACATATTTTATCCAGTATGCATGGGCAGGTTTAGAGTTAGTACCATGAAGTAACTTAAATCTGAAGAATTCATACTCTGCCTTATCCATGGAATAACTTGTTTGCACATCTATACCCATTTTCCATTTTTATTTGAACTAAGTATTTTGCCACAGCGTCATGAAATTCCTGTTACTGATTGTAGATTTTTGTCTTTTTGCTTCATCTACACATCAGGGATTTGGTTTCTCTGTATTATACCAAAGCTTAGCTACAGTTGCTTTTCACACATGCATTCATTTCCTGGAATTGGTAAAACGAGAGGTCATATTCTTTTGTGTTCATTAAATAGGGAGCCAGGGAGAAGGCTGAAACATTCTGTGGCTTGACAGGATAGCCCTCAGTCAGCTGGAAAGGTGGATACTGTGGAAAAATGTGCAATAGCAATCCAGGGTTCAAGCATGGGCAAAGAAGCATTTCTGAGGAGTTGTTCCTGGGTGCAGAGGAGGGTTAAAATGATTAAATGACACTCTGGAGGCCTTGTTTGATTGGACCTTTCCATTTTGCCTTCTGGTTCCTACACCGTGTTTAACTCTGCAGCTGTAAATATAATCTTTATATTTTTTATTTATAGTATGTAACTTCTAGGATTTATGAAATAATATATAACAGTGCATAATGTTACATTAGGCCAAGCTGATGGTCTGCAAAGTCAAACATGATATATATAGGACTGATTTTTGAAGAAGATAGAAACCATGCAGGTGGCAGTTGTGGACACAGATTGTGCTATACAGGTTGTATGCTAACTTGTAAAACTCTATTAGATACTCTCAGAGTGTATAATTTTCTGCAACACAAACACTTCAAAATAAATTGAACTCTCTGTACTGCATAAAGACAAATAGTCATCCAGCTATACTAAGGCTAAAAGCCTAGATGTGAAAGGAGTAATTGTCTTTATAGGTCCAGGATTGATAGCATTTTCTGGAGCTAGTTTTACATGAATATTGAGAGCAAATTACATATTAGTTTGTCACTTAGTGATAAAAATACATCCTGTCATGATGGAAATTTGCTCTGAAATTCTTAATCTAAAAAGCCAGAGGAGTAGTGAAATACAGTATAAAATAAATGTTTTTCTGATTTGTTTTCTAGACCATTCAAAGAAAGTTTGTATCTATAACAAATGATTCAGTCAGCTTTCTTGGTGAAAGTCTACAGCGCATTGGAACAAAATTCAGAAGTTCTCTGGAAGTGATGATGATGTGTTCAGAATGTCCAACAGTCTTTGTGGATGCAGAAACTGTAAGAATCTCAAACTTACGTGTTGGAATGTGTGCATAAAAAGTTTTATGTAACATACAAAATAGTTTTGTTAACATTGGGGAAAAAAAGAAACTCTTTATAATTGAAATCACAGAGGAATTAAAATGTTAAGTGGCCACTATGTATCATCAACATGTGAAAACACAGGTGAGAAATGCGTTTTCTCACAAAATAACCTCCAGCTGTAACAGTGAACAGTGAGGGAACTTACTGATAGTAGGTATCACTTAAATTCCCTTGTTATTTTTTGTCTTCCCTGCTTGTTCATGTTTATTCTATGTTGTCTGCACAGAAAAGAAGAAGGAAGACTACTTATCTAGCAGCAGTTTGCCTTTTTATATTGTGTTGTTTATGTGTATATTCAGTGATGCATGAGAAACATTCTTGCTACAAATATACAACGAAGACTTTGAATTGTTTGTTGCCATGCAAGTTGAAATCTTGGTTATAAAAAACATTTTCCAAGAAGTCAGCTCAATATTCAGCAACCATAAAAAAAAACTATGCTAGAATTATTAAGAAAAGAGACAGCAAAACAAGAAACATCATTGAGTTAATGTACCTATCCCCAATATACCTACATCTTGAATTTTTTGTCAAGTTCTGGTCCCCTGATCTCAGAGGAAATGCAATTGCACTGGAAAAGCTTCAAGAAAGATCACAAGGATTATAAAATATGTGGAATGACTTCTATCTAAGATATGAGTATGCAGGCTAGGATTTTTCAGCCCTTCAGAAGAGAAATCTGTGCATAGATGTCTTGATTATCATGGATAAGTGATAGAAATTATTTTATTGTTGTCTTAATTGATGTTAAGGTTAATCAAATTAAGCTTGCAATGACTTACAAAACATAAAGAACCAAGATTCTTCGTGTGGTACATAATCAAACTGTGAAATGCTGTCATTTTCTACAATGTCTGTTCATGTTTTCAAGAAGCAACTAAAGAAATTCATGAAAGAAATAGCCCTGGATAGATTTCCTGAATATGTAGAACAACACATTGACAAAGGCTAAGAAAGCATTCTGGGGTAGGTGGGTCACCACATGCTTGCCCTTCTCTAGGCAGCTGCCATTAGACATTGTCAGCTGCAGGGCTGAGGTAGATGGGTGTTTGGCCTTGACCCAGTGTGGGAGTCTTCTCCTGACCTGTTTTTTTACCTTGGTGCTAAGGGGCAACTCTTACGCTCTCACTTAAGAATATGAGGACTTAAAAAGCATAATACAGATAGTGTGTTTCAAGGGAACCGCATGTTAATGTCTTTTGTTTAACTTAGACCACTTTAAAGCAGTAGAAATTAACCAAATTAACCAAAAAAAAGAAATTTGTTTGGGATAAGAAGCCACAAGAAGAGTTACATTAGTGTCTATCTAGAACAGCATGTGTATTTTAAAAAATAAATAAGTAAATACGTATATAAAAATATAAATATTAAAAGGAATAAGGAATATAACATATATGCATATAAGTATATAGACTTGTGTGTTTGTGTACATGCATATGTATGCACATACACACAGTAGTGTTGTTACATTCACAAGTACTGTGTAAATAAATCTTTTCTTTCCAAATAATTTAATTGAATTGAACCTGCTTGTCAGATTACTTCTCACTGATAAAGTACAGAGCTCTTAATGTGTGCAGGGGATTACCAGTGTGAGGGAGGAAGCATCATATTAGAGGCGTGTTTATTACAGGAAGTGGCAGGAGAAGGATTAAGAAGAAAAACCTAAGTGAAAATAAAACTACAGGGAGAAATGTTGTGGAACAAAGCTGAGGCAGCAGCCCCTGAGGGAAAAAGGGATTTTGAAACCATGTTGAAAAAGGCAAAGTTATTAATGGTAGAAAATTCTTCAAATATCCAGCAGTTCTTGCTTTGACAGTTCTGGTTCCTATAGACTGAAGAAGCCTTTGCTGGTAGTATAGTTTGTATACTGAAAAGGGCAAGTAACCCTCAGTGGATGCTCCTTAGGTTGCTATAGGAGCACACGAACAGCAGTACCTTTTTTTCCTGCTACAGACTCTTTTACTTACACTAGTGGTGTGTAATGTAGCAAATGTTCTTTTTTATGAAAGATCTAAAAATCGCTTTGAAATCTCTTTCAGATGTTAACTAGGTACTGCTCTTCTTATTTTGGAATCAAAACTTTTTTCAATTATTTAACATATACAGTCATGTGTTAGTTCACTTACTCGAAGGTATCACAAATTATGTGTACCCAGTTAATTTAATTTGTTTTTCCAAATGTGGACTTGGGATTTCGTATTATATAGTTTAGATATTAACTATATATATTATAGTTAGATGTTCCATGGCTTCAGAAGTGATTGCTTTTATCTTCCAGCTACTGTCTTGTGGCCTGCTAGAAACATTGAAGTTCAGTGTTCTGGAGCTCCAAGAACACTTGGATACCTATAATGTCAAAAGAGAGGCAGCAGAACAGGTGAGTCTCTTACATTTCAAAACAAAAATATTAGAACCTACTTATCAAGAAATTGTTACAGGTCCTTATCTCTCAACACAGGTATCTAAAAGTAAACTGTGGGAAAACATTTCTGAAAATCCTGTTTCCTTTTCTCACTAGTATTCCATGTGTATAATCTGAACGTGAGGGTTTTTTCTTATGTGTAACTCATTTTTGTTGCACATATTTCTGAAACCGACTTTGAATATATAGCATTGCACTAACAGCGGGAAAAGTGCATTCATAATTTGGAAGTCCTCTTTTAAAAATATACAAATATTTTTAACATGAATATCAGTGAATAATGGTATTTCTTTCTTTAATAATGTTCTGGCTTATTTTATTAGACTAGAAGGGTAGGATTCACTTCCAGATACAGACATTTACAGATATCTATATGGGCATTAAGTGCCTTAACACCCATAGCATTTAAGGATCAGGTCAATACATTAAAAGGAATCAAGAAAGCAATGCTTTTTATCCTGATATAAACTTTTTGCTCGACTGAATAACTCCTTGGACTTCCTCTTATGACTGGATCTCCACTGACAGTAATGGGGACTTAAACAGCTATGTCATATGTAGATGCATAAATTTAGGGCTCATCTTACAGCTAGATCTCACTGAGGCTGATGTTTATGTCAGTTGTTTAGAATAATACAGTTTAGTTTTCAAGGTATATGTAGGTAGTTATATCCTTTTTCCCAAGAACCGCAAAGTTGAAAATTTCTGTAGCAAGGGTCTGTATATTTGTTTTTGTGAACATTAGTGTGAAGTTCAGAAAGTAAGATACTAACTGCAGAAAACTGAAATAGGTAAGATTTCTATTTCAAGAGCCAAAAGAAATCTATTATCAGTTTTGCAAATAGATGGAAAGAGAGAATATATGAGCTTTTGTTGTAGAGAGATGATGATTCCTGGGAAAACTGAACATGCTGAATTTTACTGATCTCAGCAGCCTGTGAGGCCATGACAACAGCTGTATAGGCAAGTTTAAATGATGCAAAACAGAACCAGAATTCAAGCTGTGATATCTTAGCAGAGCTGTATTTTGCAGCACGAGTGACTCCATGTTTCTTGATCATGCTGAGTTTATTAGGAAATTATGGCCTCTACCTTGCAAAGAGTGCTGACAGCTCATCTGTTGACTAGACTAGACATCCACTTTTTTGTGGAAAGGATCTTTAAAGAAACAGTTTCCTTGAAACCAGTGCTAAAGTATGCCACACTGCCCTGTTAGTGTAGATGAACTGTTTCTAGGATCCAGGCCAGCATTTCTGCTAAAGAGTTGCTGCATTTTTTGCCTTGTTCTGTGGTAATAACAATTTATTTGATCTAATATAGTGAGGTACATTTTGCCATGTAGGCTTAATCAGAAACAAAGTTCTCATCTAATGACTAACATTATTTTCCTTGATGTAATATTTAATGTCTGGCAATCTCCTATGCGTAATGCTGTCAGCATTCCTAAGAGAAAATAATGTATTTTATTCCTCATTTTAGAGAGCAGCACGGAGGCACAGAGAGGCTAATGATTTGCCCCACAGTCAGACATGAAGATTTGAGGCAGAGTAAAAAGGGACTCGTGTGTGTACTTAGAATGATGACTATACAAACATGGAGGAATTTTACATAAACTCTTCAGCCTTATTTATCATAGCAATAACAAATGGTATTGTTTGGTTGATTTGTCAAAGTATGATGAGTTAAATTACTTCCCTTTCAGATGGCCATGAATTCACTAAATGTATTTTTAGCTGATTTTGCACTCCTGTGTATCATATCGACATAAGAACTTCTTTGTATTTTATTTTACTAGGTAAACAAATATGGGTATCAGTTTGATGGCCTCTGTCATTATATCATAGTGAAGAAGTGTTGTTTTTCTGTAGTGGAGCTGTCAAAAGGGAGTCCAGTAACATGTTTCTTTGGTCAGCCTGTCTTCTGCCACAGGATTTGTGAGTGACTGGAGCAGGAAGAAGGTTCACAGGGTGAAAGGAATTGTTCTGAAATAACTGAGAATGTTTTGTCAGGGTTTTGTTTTTATTTAATAATTTATAAATAGAAAGCAGCAGTACTGCTGAA
Organism: Neopelma chrysocephalum; assembly: GCF_003984885.1. Taxonomy (NCBI): domain Eukaryota; kingdom Metazoa; phylum Chordata; class Aves; order Passeriformes; family Pipridae; genus Neopelma; species Neopelma chrysocephalum. Next base: position 1,794,309 of record NW_020897700.1, on the reverse strand, counting down.
GAAGAAACTTTTAGTTTTGACCAATCCTCTCTGACTCTTGATAGAATGTCATTTAGATAATTTCGTGCATTATTTAACTGTTTATTGAGCATGTTGATTTAGAAGTAGTGACTAATTATCTCAGATAATTAATGTTTCTAAAACTTTTTTAGAAGTATTTCTTTAGCTGTTGGTCCTTATTTTTTTGGTGTGTCTATTATATAGCACATGCAGACTAAGACTCTTCCAAAGCTCCTTCTTAGATTTCATTGGGTTTTTTATTCTGTCCTCTTAAGCAGAGTATAGGGAGCGATTCAGCGAGAGTTTCTGAAGTAAAATCTGAATTTCTGTTGTTGCAGACAATTGTGCTATGTATCCTATTCAATCTGAAAGTATTAAGGCAAAATGCTTAATGAGCTTATTGCAGATCCTTGCTTTTTTCATAGAAACATGCAGAAAAATGATCAAACTAAGTGGTTTGGCTGCTATATAATAAAGTAAATATAAATTAACAGATAGTTAAATAAATGTAATTTGCATGTTAATCTGGTATCCTCTACAATCAACCACTGGAAAATTCTGTATGTTAACTTCTTTAATGAAAATTGTTGTTTTAAAGTTTAATAGATGATGTTTGTCTCTCTCGTGCTGTGTGGAGTACTAGCATTCACATGAATCAGATTGAAAAAGAAAGAGGCTTGGGCTGCAGTTGCTTGAAACTCTTACCTATGTACCAAGTTAAGACAGAAAGGTACCTATTGTACAGGGTATGGTTTAGCACATCTTTTTAGGGGTTATTCTGGCAAACCAGCCTGTGCTCTGATCAAGAGCAATCCCAGACTTCCCTGTGTTATGCTTTCAGCAACACTTCACCCTATATCTTTGTAGGAGATATATGGGGAAAACATAAATTAATGTAAAGCAAACATATAAAGAAGGTTATTTTGTCACACAATTTACTGCTGTTCCCAAAGAGAAAATTTAGGTCTTTCTACCGTGCTGAACTGATATTCTGTAAAAATTCTTAGCAAATTAATTTTGTGACCTTTTTGGAGCTATTCTGTTTTCTTGCAAGGGAACTGCTTTGACTTCATGTGTGTATTAGGGACAAGGATACTGAATCAGATAAATGTAATAAAAAATATAAAGTTATATGCCTATCATAGCATTCTAGCCACACTCTTTATTCAGACTGGTTTTAAGATTTATAAAAGATCTTAAAAGGGCAGTGTGTGAAAATAAATACTAACTTCCCAATTGCTGATGCTATTTGTTCCAGTGCAAACCTATTCCATCATTACTGATGGATGCTGTCTGATAAAGGTAAAACAAGATTTGCTGTGTATGTTGGTATCCATGTCACTAATTGAAACTGACACCATGGTGTTTAGAGAATTCCACTTCTCTTCTTGATAAGCACACAGGCCTAGTTAATTCACTAAGTAACCTTTATTAAATTGAGCAGATGGGAAATCACATTTTTCTTTTCCTTGCATCAGACAGAGGTTAGAAAAAGGTCACTAAGATTTCCTCTGAGACTCAAGATATCAAACACACACAGTATGCTAAATTATTTTTCCTTGGATATATAGAGCCTGTTCTTCATTTCAGAAGATATTTTGCACTTTATCTCAATATGATACATTCCCATTTCAGTAACACACAAATTACCTCATGCTTGCAGTTGTTTACAGTGTACAGAAAAATATGCTGGGCACTGTGTCAGTGAGGTGATCACGTTGTATTGTCCAAGAACATAGTTGACTCTCTAAATGCTTTATAGTAACACGATATTCATGTGAATGCCAGTACACATGGAGGTTAGTTTTTGATAAATTTGCATGACTGGGTAAAGGTAGAAGAGATTGCCCACTGAAATTAATAAACTTGTCTGCCCTGAGTGGAATCTGCAGGTTCACATTGTGTAATGCAAGAATACTTCATTTCCTTGGCTTGTATGAACTGGAGGTGATGCTAAACTCGCATTGAGCATTTGGGTTTTTTCTTTCCATCCAGTAAACCTGCACTTGCATCTACTTACCCAGGAGAGCTCTATTTCCTTCCGTTTCTAAAGCAGTCAGAAGACATAGAACAGGCTTACTCTCTAATGTGAATTAGTGCTATGTTTTAAATGCTGATAGATTGTGTTGGGGTAAACCTTGTGCAGCAAGTAAAGAGAAAATATGATCTCATGTAATAAAAGGGATGTTTCTGCCTCCACCCTCCCACACGTCTCACTGCAACAGTATCCAAAGGTGGGGTTTGTCTTTATGCTGAAGTGTACTATCTCCATCTTGGATAAGGAAGGAAATTTACAACAGAAGGGACACAATAAAAAATACAAGTGATAGAGTGGATATCATTACTGCAAACAGCATTGGTAAACAATTGATTTCATATCACAATTTTTCACATAATCCAAGAATGTGCAAGACTTGATGAAATGTCTTACACGGTTTTAGCACAGTCTTCAGTTTGCTCTGTTTCAGAAGATGTTTAATCTTGATTATATTTATTTTGCAGTGGCTAGAAGATTGCAAAAGAACATTTGGTACTGATGATGGCATTCATGGCACTAACACAGATGCCCAGGTAGGTGTATGTCATTTGTGAGTCTCAGGATATGAGATTAAAAAAACATCATTATTGCACAAAATTTCCAATATTTGTAGAAAGATTAAAAATGCATGAAAAGCTTTTCATTTCAGTTATCATCCTATCTTTTGGAAACTTAGAGTCTTATGAAGTGGTAGTCTAATAAAAACAGGTCTTTTTAATAAAAGTTGACAACCTTGGGTTCTAGACTTAATAACACTGAGTAGATAAGCAAACTAGATACCATCTGTGTACTAGCAAGTTTGCTTTTCTGCTGCTGTTTCTAGAAGGAAAAAAGATTAGCATTCTAATTATATGCTCAGATAAACAGTCTACCCAAAAACCTCTACAGAATTTAATATAATTAGTAATATATAAATACATAAGACCTTTCTGGAGCCATTATTAGGGTGAAAAGGAACAGGGAGTAAAGTAAGAGTATGGCAAAAAGCTCACGAAACACTTCTCAAGATATCATCTAACAACAGGTGCAGTAACCTATTAATACTAGTTGAATATTTTCTATGTATTTGCATGGCAGTCATCCATATTACTAATTGCTATGGTAAGTGATGGCTTTTCCCCAAGTGGACTAGGACTGGGTTTTTTTAAATATAGAATAGCTGCATAATATTGACACTGTTGGTAAAAAAGCAAATCCAAAAACTGACATTAGTAGGTACAAGGAATCTGCCATCTGAAGTCCTGTAATAAGAACAGTGAATGATGTAAGAAAGTAGAATTGCAGGTACCAGATCAACTTATCTTTTGCAAAAATCCCAAATCCAAGCTGAGAAAGGAGGAATTTTATTTATTTTATTCAACTTAACTCTATTCATGAATGCACCTGGTCATGTTTCTGCTGCTGAAAATATAGTCTTCAACAACAGAAATGTCTGTGGTGTCCTTGGACTATTTCTTCTTTTATACAGTTTTCTTTTGCTGTCATATATATATATGTTTGGGTTTTTTAAATTTAATCAAAAAATGCACCTGAATTTTTAGAATAGCGAAACATGTGATAATATGCTGTTGATTTTTTTATTGCATTGAAGTTGCACATTTAAAAAAGAAATCACGCATATAAGCATAGGTAATGCAAAACCAGCAAAATAATTTGCTACCATTTGCGAGGATTTTTGTCTTGCCTATGAACACACAGTATTAGTGCATTTTACAATTGGTTTAAATCTTCGTATAGACAGGTACGTGTTTAGAAATAGGAAGCAACATTTATTATTACAATACAGTAAATGTTCTATATATTAATTAAAAAAGCAGCATTTATATATTTCAGTCCATATTTACAATGTTGTTTATATACACCAAGAAACTGTTATAACATTTACCGTAAAGGTAAATGTTACTGTTCCCACTGTATAGCTAGGGAAACTAAGAAATGGAAGAAAAGCAACATGCAGGCTTTCAAATAGCTTGTACAGAGAAAATCCAGGATTCTAAGTGAGGCAGTTTTGCTTGTTCTTCCCAGTTTCTGCAGGGTTTGAAGATAGCTTCTGAAAAAGAGTTTGTGACCATTCACACTGATTATTTTTGGGGACCTGTTTTCATTTTGGTTTTCAATCCAAGCCTGCGGGGCATGCTGGTAATTCTTTATCTGCTGCTTGTACTCGCAGATTCAGTTAAAATCATTTTAATATATAGTGTCCATTGAGAAGGCAGAGTCCTCTTATCCTGCTTCATAAATACACACTATTTACAGAAGTTCTAAATTTGCTCAGGAGAACAGATATTTTCATTCACTAACACAAATAAGATTTTCGTACTGATTTTTAGCACTGTGGTTCATACAGCTAAGAAATAGTGAGATTAATTCTGTTCTGGGTTGTGCATTGCCAGCAGACTTGCAAGTAAATCTAATTATTCAGTTCTTGCTATTAGTACACACAAGCCTGAAAGAATGCACCTGGACTCTGGCTAGACTGTTTCTACAGGACAGGCAGGTAGAAAAATCAGATTATTTCTCAAGTAAGCATGTATGTGAAAAACACTGAAGCAGCACAAAGGCATTTTTAAAAGAAAACCTCTCTTGAATTTTTAAAAGGTTGCTATCAAGGTGTTGGGGGAAAGAGATTAATTATGGCTTACAGTAATAATGAGACTTGGCTTTAAGAACACTGGAACTTAATGACTAAAATTATTAAATAGTCAACCCTGCCATTTCTCAAATGTGATTCTCTGTGCTTCATTAAAGTTAGTCATCAAATTCATGTTGACTTCAGCTGTTCAAAATCTTCACAGTGTTCTGTGCATCAGAAGTTTTTGCTTATATAATAATTGTGCTGTGTATATTATAGCACAGAGTGCAGAACAAAAACATGCAATGTAACACAAACATGCAATGTTACAGTCTTTTTATAGCCTGTTCATCACATAGTATATAATTTATTATACACATCATGTACAATCATGTGCTTAGTAAAGCTCAACTGCTTCTTTTGCATCTTCATATGTTTCACTCTCAGCCACACGGTGTGGGTCCAGTGGGGCTGTCCTGTGCAGGGCAAGGAGTTGGACTTCCATGATTCTTGTGGGTTCCTTCCAAATCACGATATTCTGTCAATTGGTTTGCTATTACCACTGTATGCGCTTAAATGCCATCAACACACTTAGTGCTATACAAAGCACAGAAGTGAAGTTCATGGCCCTAAGTCTGACAAATATATTTTCTGATGATTTTCCCTCTTTCCCAAACGTTTTTCTGAAATAGCTTTTAAAAACCAAGTGCAATTACATCACAGAAATCTCTCAGAGATGTTGAGAACTGAGTTTAGCAAAGCCAGGAATTTTCTAAACTGAATTCAGAATCTAAATTAACATTACATTTCAAATTTTGAAAGGCATTATTTGTGCTTAAACTCTAGTGGTACAGAACAAGTAAGAAGCATTGTACAGATGTCCAGATCAAAATGTCTTTGATTTTGATTACCTTAAATTTGTGACCTTTCAGACTACACAATGTATAAAGACCCAGGTTATGTGTTACTTGTGCTGTGGGACATCAAAGCCAATGCTATCTATCTTTAATTATAGCAGCAAGTAGTTTCATCTCAAATTCAGTCTGTTAACTTTTCACATTCAGGGTGTATTTGGAGCATGTTACTTGTATTTCTTCCTCCATTTTACCTGGGACATCTTTTACCCTAATTAAAATTATTTCTTACACTAATTCTTGCTCTTTTTTCTTTCTTTGTATTTTTGTGACCTGCTCATCTTCTTGCTTAGCAAATGGAAATTCTAGCAGTAAGTGATGGTTCTTGATTTATCAAATACGTAATCATGCCAGTCACCAAACTGTCTCCATCTGTCTCGTCCATTTGTGAAATAATGGTGTCTTGTCATAGACTATTACAGAAATGCTGTGTGCTTGAATTTTGCATCATCTAACCCATTGAACTGTTGGTCCTTTGTAGATAATAGGATCCTGTAGATAGTAGAACATTATAAAGATTATTCCATCAGCAGTAGCTTTTATGTCTGTATGTAAAGCAGTATTAACACTGTCTGCACTTTTGACTAGTGTTTTAGATGCATAAAAATGGAACTAAGACAGTGTATAAGTTAATGCTGCTATTTCATTTCCTTAAGAATATATGACATGATATTTTCTAAAATAGAATAAAGGCTATCTTTTATGAAGGAAACATTATTCTTGCCTCCAGGAATGGAATTATTCTCCCCTTATTCGTCAGGCAGTGTAAGCTAAGGGCCAGGTTATATACCGTGCTTACAATACAAATACTCATGGTTATGAAAGACTCCATACTTACAGACCACAACTGCTTCTTATGGATATTAGATTTTGAATTTAAAACAGTAAAATATCAATAATAAAAGTGATCTATGAAACACTGTCTTGTTTTCAAGACATGAAATCTTGAAATGATCCAGACATTTCAAAATGCCTTTTGAATCACTTCACATCCCACCCCACGCCCCTTCTTGGAAATGCAACTTACTAAAATGTAAACCTTAAATCTGTGTGAGAGGGGCTACCTGTAAATCTAGAACTCAATGAAGAAGCTTTCATCTGCTTTTCATTAGCTTCTTGCTATGTTAGCTTCAACATATTTTTGGCATTTTCTTTAGTAACCAAGTAACTACTCCTAATTTTGCCCATTCTATACTGAAGAAGTTGTGACTTATTGTTTCTTGTATTGGATAGTAGAAGTTTTTCACTTCCTCAGTATAACAATGTTGCTTACTTTTGTAGGAGCTGGAGTTGTGTCGGAGGCTATACAAGTTGCATTTTCAGTTGCTGCTTCTGTTCCAAGCCTATTGCAAACTCATCAGTCAAGTAAAAACAATCAAAAAAGAAGCAGAGGTAATGAAAATCATGCCATTTAGCTTGTAATTGTTGACATTTTAAAGTCAAACAATTTAAAATACACTTGGATAACATTTTCATCAGTGGGACATCTTTTTAGAAACTAGAGAAGGGTACCAGCTGTTTTATAGCCAGTTATTAAGAGATTTAAGTAGACCTTATAAGAACTTTCTGAGATGTTCAATTATCTGTGTTGATTTTTCTACATCTTCAAAGCTCTTAAAAAACAGGAATGCGGGGAGTCCAGTGATGAGGACTTTAAATATTTCAGTAGTGCTCCTGGTGTATTCTAATCAAGCTACAATCAAGGCTTATCAACTGCACTCAACAGCGTTCTGTGATGAAGCCCCTTTCCATCATCCTGGTGTTTCCTATTGCAAACACCATCACTTGCTACCAACTGATTTATTTAACTGTGTCACTGCAGCCACCATGCAATTGTTCTGCAACCTTAGTTCCCATCCCAAGCACAGTTAGTAGCACATTCTAGATGTTTTATGCCTGATTTTTAGTTGTAGTGACTTCAGAAGTAAAAGGTGTCCTTCAGTTGTGCATGTGGTATGTACGTGAACTTAATTGAGTTAATCTGTGTGCATTATGCTATTAATAATATCTTCTGAAAGTTCTCCCCTGGGTCTGGAATGCAGTAAACAGAGGTAGCAGGAAAAAAAATAGGCTGGGTCTTACTTGATAGAGTAGGGAGTAAAATGAAAAAGCTGGTTGAAAGTCTTTGGCTTATGAGTAGCTTTGGAAAAAAAAAAAGTATGTTCCTCACTTGTATTTTCAGATTTTTGTAGAGGCTGCAAATAAGTTTGTTTCTGTGTGAAGAATGTTGTGGAAGGTTGGCATCACATCAGTCCCACTTCTTGCCTAAGTTAGTCAGATGCAGAATCATGTTCTGAGAGATGCCCTTGTGTTTTACTCATGCATTGGCGCTAAAGCCAAAGATAGTATTATTATATATACAGGCTGTATTACAGTTCCTTTGCTGGGTTACCAGTCTTCTTGATTTTTTCTCCATATTTAAGCTGTCCTTGTAGTAACGCCATTGCTATACTTTTCTGTAGTGTTTAACTTTTCTTGTCAGTTTGTTATTAAGTAATGTAAGGGAAAAGAAATGTGTTTTTTGAAATAAATTTTAAAAGAACTAGGAAGGAAACTTCATCAGGGGAAAGCCCAAATACCTGACATGGACGCTTGGGCCATTACATTAAATTAACTGTATACTTGAACAACTGCAGCAAATATTTGGGTGTACTTTTTCTGTTTCTCATTTATTATTGTAAAGAGAGGGGGGGAAATGTAAATCTGATCTGCTGAAAATTAAATTGGCTGAAAATACGTTTAAACAAGAAAAGGTAACTTATACTTGTTTTAGGTCATAAACATGTCTGAAGAACTTGCTCTTTTGGAGAGCTGTCTTAAAGAGGCTGAGGCTGCGTCTGACAGTGGTATTGAAGAAGTTGAAATTGCAGAGGCTTCCCAAGCTAGCACAGAAACAGCTATTCACTCTCTCATTGAAACCCTGAGAAACAAGGAGTTTGTGTCAGCTGTAGCACAGGTCAAGGCTTTCAGGTAAGTGCTTAAGGATTGCTTTCAGATGCTTCTTAGTGGACCTTTTTACATTAAAAACAGGGATACGCACTATTCCAGGTATTTCTCAGCTCTTGCTGGATGTCCTTTTTGAAGAGGACAAGCACTGTTGTTTCATTAAAGCTCTTGCAATTAAAAAAAAAGCAATACTAGTAGTACTTGTTCTTTAAACATGATACAGTTAATTATCAGGACTCTATGGAAGAAACATTTCTCTTGCATTTTCCGATGTCTTCTGTTCAAGTGTCTGTTTAAAGAATAAGAATATGTAAACATTTAATTTTTTTAATGTTTAAATCCATATTGTGTGCTTACAGATCTATTTGGCCCCATGACATCTTTGGCAGTTCTGAAGATGACCCAGTTCAAACACTGCTGCACATATATTTCCGTCACCAGACACTTGGCCAGACCGGCAGCTTCGCAGTTGTAGGCTCCAACCAAGATATGTCTGAGGCCAGCTCAAAGCTGATGGAACTTAATCTAGAAATTCGAGAGTCTCTACGCATGGTGCAATCCTATCAGCTTCTAGGGAAGATCAGACCAGGAATAAATCTTGTGAGCACTGGATTCTGAACAGCTGTCATTTAGAAAAGAACTGATGATGATGACACTTCGGACTATTATTGAGCACCTTTCATGAAAAACATAAAAACAAGCTTCCAGCAATCCTGACAACCAACACAATTTTATCACAGCAAGAAACTGTTTCATCAAAAGTAAAAATCTGAAAATTGAAGTGAACATCCTACTTGACTGCTCTTTCTACACAGCAGCCTGTGTGGCAGCAGTATTTTTTTATTAAATTTAACTATAAAAACTACATGAAAGGAAAAGGGCTTAAATGTAATGCATACATATGCATTATTTTCTGTTATAACAGAACTCTAAATGATATTTGCAGTAACAGCCTCTACAGGTTGAATCAGTATCGCAGGTGGGATGATGCTAAAATCAAGGCTGGTTTATTTTGGCTGAAGACCTGCAAGGCTTCCTGGCTTTTCCAGCAGTAGTAGATATAATCATCAACTAATACCTAACGCGACACTTTGCAATGTCATGAAGAATGTGCGGTCCAACATGAGTAGAACAACTTACGACTGCAAAAAACATTGACTTCTCAGTGTTTTATTTGCTTTTGTTGTCTGTAATAAGGAAATTATGTGTGTGAGTTAGAATGTATGGCTATGTGACAGTTTGTTTTTTGAAGGTATGGATGATTGTTAAATAAGGTCTCAGAGCATGCTTAAAAGAGCTGCAAGATTATTTTTGAAGAAATTTTATTTTATTAGATCTAATCCTCATAGTGTGTAAATGTTAGGACATTTAATAATATTTTCAACTGGGATTTTCCAGTGTTTCTAAAAGAAATAATATATCTGTTAACTTTATTGGAATGCTGCTCAGTTCTCTGACCAGTGCTTATGTTACAAATATTGATAACAACTAACCAAAAAGTAGCTGCCTGCAGAGACTTCAAAATGTATATTAAAGATATATGCTGCCCATCAGCAATTCTCATTAGAAGTTAACTTATTTTATTCTGTATATATTCTAGAAACTGTATAGTGCAAAACCAGTATTTTTCTTGTAAATTTGTGCAATGCACTGTTAAAACAGTAGGTGTATAAAGCTATGAGGGGAAGGGGGGTTCCCTCGTGGTAGTCACATGCAGTACTTGCAGTCTGAGTAGTCTGCAGGGTTTGAAGAGTTTGAATGCACGTATATGCGTCTTCGTGACTCAACTGCAGCCTAAGGAATTGGGACTATATAGAAAAAAAATAAATGACTGACTACCAAAACATGCAAACAGGCAATATATTCATAGTTCAGTGTCAAAGTCTGTAGCATAAAACAAACTGGATTCTGTTGAAACCAATAGCATTTTGTAGAAAAAAAAAAAAAGAAAAAAAAAAGAAAAAAAGAATGTAGTCCCACTATGCCTGTGATTTGAAAGGAACACCCAGTATTTTTATATACATCTCTTACCCACTGTGATTTTTTTTAATGGGCTCTAATTCCAGAGTTTAGAATGTGGAATTGAAATTCTTAGCTCTGCCTTTTTGAGGGAATTAGACCCCACTAGAAATGTAATTATGCTGAAATGCATTAATTGAAGGCACTGTGCACACTGTTGGACTGCTGACAGTAGTTATGTTATCCTAACAAGTTCTGTAACTGGTCAAGGCACATCCATATTCACTGTATTTTTTTTTCCCCTGTCCCTGATAAAATTGAATTATTTTGATGGTTTTGTGGTACTGTAGATGGTGTTTTTAATTATTTAATTAGTATTTACCAGGGATAAGTAGTTTTATTTAGGGGCACATTACACTTTTATTTACATCATCTTTTACCAGCTTTTTTTGTAAAAATAAAAGACATTGTATCTGTCATTTTGTGTATTTTTACAAGCTAGATTTTAAATACTTTAGCTAAGCAGACCAAACACTGACAACAGAAGCCTGGGTGCCCTGAAGTCATGTTTTTTTCCTTTTATGTCCTGTCATTGCAGCAGCATTTTCCTAGGCATCTTCTGAAACTGTTAATGGATTTCTCATGAAACTCAAACCTGAATTCATATATGTCATTCCTTATGCTTTACATCTTCCTCCATTTATAATGGCTAGTGGAACCTGCCCTATGGAGCAGAAGCACACCAGCTGACGGTGTGTGATATTGCTTTAACTTTGTGAAGCTTTTAAAAAATTACTCCTCAACTACTGCATAAACTGCCACCCTGCATTACCTGATGCCAGGTCTTTTCCAAATCTGAAGCTATGGTAAAGCTGTCTAGAAAAAAACAAAACATCAGACAGCTCCAGTAAGATGCAGCAAATATAGCACTGACTGAGCTAACATGTGCAAAAGAATCCCGTCATGAAAAAGCCATACAGGGCAAGTTCAAGATATCTTTGAAGAACTGGCAACACAAGGGCTGTTTCTTTCCACTTTGCATAATCACACAGGTCAGGAGTTGCTTTCCTTCTTCCTGCTGAGTCTGGGAACCAGTGCCCATGACACACAGCGTGTGCTGTCAAGGACATGACAGGGCAGTAAAATTGAAAAGGAACTAGAGAAATACAGAACTGTACTTTGGCATCGAGCAGTAAAAGCACTGAATATATTTATGTAAGAGGGATGACATGTAGAGCTACTATGGAACTGAGGAATGCTATAGGATAAAGGAAAGCTTGTTTAATATGGCTGTCCACTGCCCTCTACTCCTCCAAGTCATGAAACTTTGCAGTAGCTAATGAAAGCAGGGGTGGCTCTTTGCTGCTACCTGCCCTGGGAACCTTCATCAGCTGCTTGCTTGGACAAGTTGCTGCTGAAGCACCAAGTTCACATCCGCTAGGCCTGTTCTACATCTTATCAAGCAGAACTAACTGCTGCTCTGCTTAGTGGGGATGACAACCCTTAAGTTGTACTAAATTTCACTTTGGGCTATTACTGATAATAATCATGTAAGAGTCACCATATTCACAGCAAGTAAACCTCAAAGCAACACTTGTGAGAATACATGTAAAAGTAGGAAGCACTTGACTGCTCATATTGCTATTAGTTGCCATATGACTTGATACTGACATGGCACAGAGCTTCAGTTCTCAGACTCGTTATCAACGTGCACAAATTCATCACCATTAGGCTCTCACTGCATACATCAGGAACAGACCATTAGAATGGGGAAGGCAAATAGGAAAATGTATTGAAGAACACCCTTAGAGGGGAATATGCCCAGAAGTTAGAAGACATCCTAGATCACAGCTGCAACTGCAAGCTGAGGCAGTGTGGCTGGATGGCTTGCAGAGAGGGTCCCAACTGATTCCTCCTCAAGCTGGAGACTTGCCACTGCTCATTACAGTACCTGCAGGTGAGTACAAGGCACACACACCCACAGAAAACTGCCCAGCTGCAGGTGTACTTTTCAAGTTGATCAGAGCAAGGATGAAACTTGCTTTGAAAGCCTGAGTGAGCTGGTAAAGCAAGGGGTATTTACTTTCACTGTGATACAGGGAAAAACACTTCAGGTAGAAGTATGAAATAAAACAGTATTCTGCTCTGGAGGGGATAGGCCTACTTGTTCCCAGAATGCCTCATGCTGCTATAATAATGAACACAGCAAAAATAAATAAAATTACTCGGCAATAAATTGGCACTGAGGCATTAAGCCTTAGTCACTGCAGCAGGTTCAAGGGGTATATTGAAATAAAGCAAGATGAGTTAAACCTACAGGATTAACACTGCCCCTCAAAACAGACATATTTGTACAAGGGATATTGTTTGCCTACCCAGCCATATACTAGTTTCCACTTGGAGATGCAAAACCACCTGGCCCTGAAGCTGCTGTACAGCATGGGCTCAGAATAGTTCTCCCTTTAGTCTTTAAAATAGTGGTCTCAAGTAAGCTAGGTACAGATGTAGACCAGTTTGTGATAACCAAGATAAATCACTCTTTTCAAAGAGAAGCTACCTCTAGAGTTCTGCAAAAGGCTTTGTGCATTATGGTGTTCTATTTCAAAATTGGTGTTCAGTAGCATTCTCAGAAACGTATGTTTTCCTCTAAGTTTACCCAGCTCCTTAGCTAAAGAGTAGACTGGGGGTGGCAGTGTAGGTTTTAGTAGCTTTTGAATCTGCTCAGATAGTGATGCTGTGGTTAGTCCTAGTCAGTTTGTAACACTCTGCTGAAGCATGGTGCCCCTACACAGGGCATCACCACTGACAACACCAACAGAGAGCATTGTCTGGGAGTAAAGAGTGCTGGTTTTGTCATTACTACCAAACACCAAGAGTACAATTCCTAGTTGCAAACTCAACCCTAGAAGGGTATGGGAGTTTGATCCTTCCCTGATGGCAGGCATCTAAACCATAACTAGATCAAACTCCTCAAGTGTAATCCAGTAAGCACACAGCTCTAGTGCTTCATCTATGGGTTGAAGAGGAAGCCAGGCAGATGCAGTATTGTACCTTGAGCCTCTGAAGTGTCACTTCTCTTGATAAGCTTGCACAAGAAAGATGAGCAACACATTACTAAGAGACCATAACATCAGTGACTCTGTTCCTCAGCATTTTGTGAAAACTATCCCTGAAAAGCTTTCTTTGGCTTTAGTCTACAGACAAGAACACCAGCTTAGCTAAATGCAGACCAGCTGTACCAGTAAGAGTGACCTAGTTCTTACACAGCTTTCCTCAATCATTTTCTAGTGATGAAAAACAGGTGCAGGATACTTTCTACATGGACTAGAAGTGGGTACAGTAAGTGAATACTATAATGTGTTTAGTTCATGAAAGATGGTCTACTACCTACTGTAAATGTTGATTTGATGTTAACTTCAAGTGTTTGATTAGTTCAAGAGTAGGAGCAGTAACAGAAACCGTTTCCACCTGAAATTCTACAAGGTCCTGAGCCAGGTGCTTCCAAAACCATCACCGATTTACAAAACACTTGTGGGCTCTTCCCCTGTGCAAGTTACAGATTTTGCAACATGCACGAACCCACCTGATCATTTGAGTATGCTTTGCAATACTTTTATTTTCATGCTTTCCTAGCTACACCTCACTGAGTATCTTCAGCAATACCAACAACAAAAAAATCTGCTCTACTTGCAGTTTTCTAGAAGAGCCCTAAACAAAACCAAAAAAAGCCCCTATCCCACTCAGATGATGTATTTGAAACTGAATGTGCTATCGCAGGAGAGGCGTTTCCCTTTGCATCTGCCACAGAGGTCCTGGCGGTGGGGCCTCTTGGGATCCACGTGGCGCATCTTCACGGGGCAGGTGCACCGCGTCTGCTTGCAGCTCTGAGGGAGAAGGCGGCGGTCGGGGAGGGTGGCCAGACCCAGGGGCCGCCCGGCCCGGGGCAGGGAGGGCGTCCCTTACCTGGCAGGTGATATCCTCCACACGGTACGGGTTGTAGGACTTCTGGCAGGTCCGGCAGAACTGCCGAAAATAGACCTGGGGGGAGGCCGGAGTCAGCAGGGGGGCGGCGGCGAGGGGGCCGCGCGGGGACGATCCGAGCCCTACCTTGTTGGTGCCCTGGACGCACCAGACGTAGGCGCTCTCCCAGCGGATGTTGCAGGCCTTGCAGTGGTAGTACCCGTACTTCTGCTCCAGAAACTGCCGAGGACAACTGTTACTCGACGGGGCGGGCACCTCCCGGGCCAGCCCGGCCCCGCTCCACTCCCCCCCGGCCACCCCTCACCTGGAAGCGCAGGCGGGTCTTGCCCGCCGACGGCTCCCTCTTCTGCGGTGCGGCCGGCGGCTCTGCCGGCTCTGCCCGCGCTGCCTCTGCCACCTCCACCTCCTCCTCCTGGCCCGTCTCCGTCGCCGCTGGCGGCTCCGGGGTGGTGGCCGGGCGCTGCCCCAGCGGCTCGGCACCACCCTCGGTGGGCTTCTCCCAGCTTGCCCTCACGGCGGCCGCCTCCGCCTCCCGCTGCTCCCTCAGCGCGGCCGGCTCCTCCTCGACGGCCGCCGCCACCCTGTCCTGCTGTTGCGGCCGCTGCTCCGGCTCCGCGCTCGGCTCCTCCAGGAAGGCGGTGAGTCTGCGGGACGCCATGGGCGAGTAGACGGCGATGGTGCGGGGGAAGCGCACGGCGCGGGTGCTGGTGGTGGCGGGGCTGCCCAGCTCCTGCTCCGCCTCGCGGGGCCGCGGCGCGGCGGGGCCGGGGCGGCGGCGCATCAGCGTGCGGGGCCCGAGCGAGCACTGCACCGAGGCGTCCTGCCGCGGGTTCACCTGCACGCCCACCTCCTTGGTGTTGGCCTTGCGGAGCCGCGGCGTCAGGTTGGGGTTGACCTGGGACAGGATGGCCTTCAGCTGCGCCCGCTGGTAGTTGTCGAAGTACTCGGCGGCCGCCGCCGCGTCCCCGTAACCCGAGAAGTAGCCGCTGCCCCGGGGCCGCCAGCCGCCCGCCGCTCCCCCTTTGCCCTTGGGCGGCGGGTAGCGGTAGGAGTAGGGGTGGTAGGCGGTGTACAGGTAACTCGCCATCCCCTCCTCCGCCATCGCACCGTACCCGGAGTGCCCTCCCTGCAGGTACGGCCTTAAATACCCCCGGGGCGGGGACGGGCTTCCCCCGCCCCCGACGGGCGCCGGCTTTGCTGCCCCTTCCCGTCTCCGCCTGGTACTGGGCCTCGGGCAATCCCCCCATGCAACGCACAGCGCCTCAGGTGAACCGGGCAGCGCGGCTTTTAATTACCCCCGCGGGATTAGACAGAGGAGAACACGGGTTTGGTTCGGCTTCGCCATGTATTTGTGGTGAGAACAACGAGCACAATGCTTTTACAGCAGGTGGGAGGCACAGAGATACACGCGCGAGGTGGTTTTTCCCTTCATCCGTACTGGCACTGAGTTGGCTTTGCCTTTGTTAAACGCTGTCTCCTTCTTTCTGCTGCACTCAGCCGGGCAGCAGCCTCCTTACATAAAGTTTTACAGTTACTGGTCTGCATCACAATGATACTTTTTACCTTCACGCCCTCCTCCATTTACTTTTTGAAGAAGTAGAACTGTCACAGTAATAAACACACATCACCTTGTACAATGGGAGCAGCTGGAGAAACAATGGAGGCTGGGCAACTCTGCTTGCACAGCAGCGAGCGCAGCGCCAGCCTGGTTGCAAGCACAACACACATTCACATCCCAGGGAGACACCTCTTTATCTCGCCTAAAGCGCTGTCTGTGTTGGCTCCATCTGAATGGAGTTGTGCTCCTCTGTGGTCACTGTGCCATATGAAGTATCGGCTACCTCTTCTTCCTTCAGTTTCTTGTAGGAAATATCTGTGTCTTCCTCTTCTCCGAGTGTATCTTGCTTGTAGCTGTCTCTTCCATACATCTTGTATACCAGTACAAAGAGACCTGCTTCTGCCGACTGAAAAAGCGCATAAAGCAAGGGAAACATGTACATGCCCCCTATGAGCTCCGGGGGGAAGGTGAGTTTTAGGATGGCGGTGCAGAGCTGGACGTTTTGGCATCCTGTTTCCAAAGACACTGTTCTCCTGCAGTGTGGGGGCATTTTAAAGACCGTGGCTAAGCCATATCCCAAGGCATACCCTGCTAGAGGCATCAGCACTGCAATGGCGTAGACAGATGCAGGAATGTGTGCCAACAGATCTGGGCCCAGCATGGTCCCAGTCAGGATGAACAGAATCACTAGAGTCACCAAGAGAGACCACAGAGAAATCTGGCAACAGATACAGACATCGAACACAGGGGTTATTAGTTTAAAAGGGTAAGCATAGGAGGTAGACACTTGCTAAGAGAGTCTAAACTGCAAAACATGGTTGCGCTGCCCTTCCTGGGTTTGCTCCTGGCTTGGGATTTTGGTGGTGTTTGATCATATCCCAGGAAAGGAAGGGGCTGAGGTCACCCTCCATCATTTTGCTTTGGGATGACTTGCTGGGAATCAAGAGAGCCAGGGCTTGTGCTTCCTTTCACAATTAAGCTAATTTAGCTGCATATTTTCAGGAAGCATGGCCATGCCTGCAGGTTGGTTTCACTTGCCCTGGGTGCAGCTGAAGTGGGGAGAAAGCGGGGTGCTGGGGAATGCTTCAGGTAGAGGGTCCAGGATGACTCCCAGGGTGCAGTGCCACGCTGCCCTCCTTTCCATGCACTGTTGTAGGGGGTAACCCGCCCTTTCCCTCGCTTTCCGTCTCTGCCCCACCGTTTTATTTCAAGACTGTAAGTCCTGGTATTCCACCTAAGTAGTTGAATATGCCTGTGTGAAGCTACCCTCGGTTTGGAGGGACCAGAAAGGTTACTGCCGTCCGACCCCCGTCCACTGGTGCCGCCCCCGGGCATCCTCCCGCAGCACGGCCGCCCACCTCCCCCCCGGGGCCTGTGCCTACCTTGACCAGGAGGTCGGCGGCGCGGGGGTGCCGGTACCGGATGAGCACCCCCAGGCCGATGGGCAGCAGGGTGCTGCCCAGCGTCAGGCTCACCGCCCCCAGGGGCAACAGCTGCACTACGGCCGTGTTGATCCAGTGGCGGCTGTAGATCCAGAGGCAGAGGGGCATCAGGAAAAGAGCCAGCAGAGTGGAGGAGGCCGTCATGATAATGCTGCGCCGGGGGAACCAAAGTGACACGGGATCACCGCCTGCCCGGCCGGGGGGCAGCCCCTCGGTAAGAGGGCTCTGCAGCCGGCCGGGCGCTTCTCACGGCAAGAGACCACCTCCTTCCCCGCCCCGGCCGGGGCGCGGGCAGGCTTTTTAGGGGAGAGGGCAGGAGGCGTGTGTCGGGGTCCGCGTAAGATCTGCCCCGGGAGAAGCAGGAGAGCAGTGCTGCAGATTCCCACCGCGCCGTGCCCGCCCGTCCGTCCGCGCATCCGTCCATCCCGCTTCCACCGGCGGCAGGTGCCCAGCGAACCCTCCTCGCGTCCCGGGGCCGCCGCAGCCCGGCCGGCTGGGGGTGAAGGAGAGCGGGGCGCCTACCTGAGATTCATATCCCCGTCGACGAGCACCGACATGAGGTTGGAGAGGTTGCCCCCGGGGCAGCAGCCGCACAGCAGCACGGCCACGGCCGCCACCTCATCCAGGGCGAAGATGAGGGCGAGGAGGAAGGCCAGCAGCGGCATAGCCACGAACTGCCCCAGCAGCGCCAGCAACAGCCCTACGGGCCGCCGCAGCTGCTGCCCCAGTTGCCCCAGCTCCACGGCGCAGCCCAGCCCCAGCATGGTCACGCAGAGCCCCAGCCCCACCAGCACGCTCAGGCCCTGGCTGAGGGAGCGGTCCCCGAAGGCCTCGCCGCCCCCGGTCAGCGACCCGCCGTCGGGGCCGCCCCCCGCGGCCGCCGGGGGCTGCGCGGAGCTGGCCATGGGCTGCGCGGCCCCGGGGAGCCGCCGGCTCCCGGCCAAGCCCCAGAGCAGGGAGCGGGCGCCGGGGGGGCCGTCAGTGCGGGATGCGGGGACGGCTCGCCCCGGCGGCCAGAGGAGCCCGCATCCCGCCCCGCCTCGGCTCGGTGCGGCTCTCTGGGCGCTGCCGATGCGCTGCGGCCGCGGTCCCTCGCCGCTGTCTGCTGCAGGCGCCGCCCGCGCGTCCCTGGACCCACGCGGGGCCACCCCCGGCGTGGGCGGTGTCTCGCAGCCGCCTCGACGGCAGGCACTCCCGGCCGCCAGCGCCGCCCGGCCCCGCCGGAGAGAAGCGCAGGCGGCAGAAGGGCTCACGGCCGAAACCCCCTCCTCGGCGCGACCCCGGCAACCCGAGTCTGGAGCCGGCACAGCCACCTGCATCCTCCCGAGGGCCGGGGCAGGGCCCGAATCTTCCAGCGGAGGAACTGAGGTATCAGGGGATTTACTTCGGCATCGACATTAGAATTAGCGTCAGTTAGCGTCTCAGTGTCACCCGATGTGGGTGCGCAGCACCAGATCCCTCTGCTGAGGGATAGCCAAGCTTGTTCCCTCTCCAGACCATCTGATGTGAAAGCTTCGGGAATGCATGAGGAAGGATAGAAAGCCCTTTTAGGAGGTCGAGGAGGCACTGCTTTATGCTGATGGGGTCCCAGAAGCTTCTAAGGAGAAGGGGTACCTTTTAAAGGGCAGTCAGTAAAGGCAGAGGAAGCAGGCAAGCTCACAGGCACACAAGTATTCAAACCAGGGTAAGAAATGTAGTCCATCACCCAAAAATCACATCCAAGGTGATTATACTGTTTTCAGTCATAAAATTGTGCTTACAGCATTTACTTTTCATTTAATAATTGTGTCACCCTGTACCTTCAAAAATAAAGGACTGTGTAGGATGCCAGACTGGACTCGCAAGGGCAGGAACTCCCAAGAGAGGAGGGCAGCCTCTGAGTTGACTCTCACTCTTGGCACTGCTACTGACTGTGTCTCAGGAGTGTAACATTCTTTTTCACTCTCACCCAGAGGATTTAGAAGGGTCACAGCCACCACTTCACGTTACTGCTCCTGGCTGGGGATAGCTGACTCAGGCTTCTGCACTTAATGTGCGGCTCTGCTCTGCATGGAGCGTTTTGGGTCACAGCTCAAAGGGGACACACTGGATTTAAGGAGAGAGCCTACAGGAGCTGCCCTGACTGGATGCTTTCCTTAAGCTCCGTCAGACAGCAAATTTCTCAACAATTTATTTGGGTAAAATTTTGGGCTGCCCCGGGATTCAAGTAAAAATTATTTGTGGCTTCAGAGAAAAACAGATTGTTTGCCTGTAAAACCTTTAATTCTTACTTGGGGTACAGGTGATACAAGAAGTGCAAGTAGTACCTAGTGATAAAATCCTGGGTACCCTACTTTACCAGAATCAGGCCAAGTTCAATACTGTTCTGCTTGTTTGTTTCTGTTTGTTTCCTTGTCGTTAGCCTAAGGAGAGCTCAGGGAAGATGAGTCATCGGAGCTGAACGACCAAATAGGATCCAGATTGCTTCAGTTCATTCATATTTTTGGACTCTGTGTACTGCTAGAAGAGGGGAGTGCAGGATCTGGTTGGCTTTTTGAGCCAACAGCATTCTCTGAACTTAATTTTCAGGTTTGCGTACGCAGAAAAGTGCTTGCAGTATATTTATCTTGCTTCATAAAGTCTTACCACTGTTATATCTTTTTCCATCCTTCATGTAGCCAATATTTGGCTTCACAGCATGCTGATCATTTGCTTATCGTACCCTCCCTGGTTTGTCAGTAATGCCTGTTCGGTTCCCTGTGGTGCAGCCCAGCTGGGATCACCATGGGTAAGGCCGCCTGGATCCACTGTGCAGAGCACAAGGCGGCTGCTTATCAAGCAGGTGTGAAGGGCACAGGCCAGGCCTTCTGCTTTATCTCCAACTGTCACTCCCCAAACTTCCTACTGGAGCAGGGCTGGTCATGGGAAGATATTTCTGTGTCATAATATGTGACATCCATCATACAGGCAGTTACAGGAGGAGTCCAGTATCCCTGGGTACAATGAAGCAGATACGTGCCCTTTCAGAGCATACCTGGTCAGCATAAACTTCAGTTTTAAGGGACACTGAGCTGTAGCATTTCTATTGGGAAAGTACCATGAATGCATAGCAACAAATCAAGACTTCTTGAGATTTTTCTTATAATTTATCAGCTAAAATTAAAGTTCAACTCTTGTTTTAAACGAGAACAGTAGTACTGTCTTCAGGGAAAACCAAGTCTGAACCCAGCCAATGTGCTTTGCTACTTGTCTGTCCAGAGAGTACCACAACCTTTGGTGGCACCCAGCATATTTTCACGTTCAGCATGTAGAATGAAAAAACATTGTACCTGCTGCTGGGCACAGTTCTTGTCTCCTTAACTTGCTGCAGGCTTTCCCAATATGTCATTAAAGTACAGTCTGGAGTCTGGAGTGATGCTAAGTAGCTTTGCAGCATCTGGCTGCGAGGCAGCCAGCTCACCCATAGTGAACACCTCGATGTATCTGAACTGAACCCAAGACTAATTCCTTCTCTGTTTTCTTTTGTGGAGGGCAGGAGAAAGGATACCACCTACCCTGCTGTTATTGGAAGGCACAAATTAAATATCTGAATACAAAAAGACTTGGCAAATAAACTTGATCATTTATCATTTTCAAATTATTCCTTGTTAGTCCTTCTGTTGAAAAATGGATGAGAGGATAAGAGTTAGCAAGAGCAAGAAGAAGGAGGGAAAGGATTCACTGAGATATAAGCCTGTTGTAGTTTGTAACTTTTATAAATAGTAGTGCCTTGCATTATTCTTGGAAGGGGTTGATTTCCATAGAAGAGCATGTGTGCTATAAACTGGTCTAGAGAGGTGGAAGTCCCTCAAACACTAGGAATTTTGTGTGCTGTCTTACAACAGGATTTTTGTACCTTCCTGTTTTTTAACTGGAATTAAAGGATAAACTTGTAACGAATTTTGATTGTGCTTTAAGAAATGAGCAAAGCAACCTTGCTGTATGCTCAGCTAGGGACTACTCCAGAACATTGTGTGGAGATGCTATTGGAATCACTTGCTTCTCCTGACAGAGATTAAAAGCATCTGGCATAGCCCAGGACTACTGCAAAATTACAGTCACTGTGTCTATGAAACAAGATCCCCTTGGTGTCCTCCAAGGAAACTCGCTGAGAGTGTTGTTCACTGAGCTGAATTTGGGGCAGCAAGAGGAGATTCGGTATGTGCAGTTGTCATGACTGTCATTCCACATGCTCAAGAGCCTCAGGCAAGGATTGATTTGCAAATCTCAAGCGAGTTATAGGTAAATCAGAGTCTTGGACTTGCTTAGATCCTGAACATGTTGCACTTCAGGTGTGTGCATGCTGTAGTTATAAGCACTACCTGAAAGCAGACAATGGCATGGGGTGGGAAAGCAAGGGGTGGTTACCCCCTCTTTTTCCACTCTTCTCATTTCAGTGCAGTATCCACTTCAGCTCCCTACTCCTCCCGCCTTGGCTCATTGTGTGCTGTGCGTGGGTCTGCGGGAAGCAGTGGGACTGAGCTGCTGCGGGCTGGCGTCACCCACCCATAAGTCATGCTCTGCCTCTCTGCACATCCATGCCAGCTGATTTGTGGAGCTATGCCGAGTATTTGCAGAGGAAGAGAGGCCTCTGAAGGATGGTCCTGGGGAATGGAAAGCTTTTGGTCAGCACATTTAAGTGGTGGTGCTACTAAAGAGGCTGGGACAAAATACTGCCGTGAAAATGATATGCAGGTGAGACTTAGCTGGAGTAGGTTCTGATTTTCAGGGGATGTGCAATCCCTTCATTTCTACTTTACTTGCTATGCACCTAGGTTATGGATAGAAATAAAATTAAATTTAAGACTTAGTAGGAGAGTAATAATTTTCCATGGGAAAAAGAAAAGTCTTTGCTGTTGTTGTCTGGAATTAAAATACTCCTTAAGGTGTATGGTGTGATCCCCTACACGCAGTTTTGGGTAATCTTGTGGTAAACTCCATGAAATGTATATGCTTGATCTTATATTTATGATGTAGATCCAGAGTGGTTATTTTTATACCTTAGGAGAGTTGGGAATTGGAGCCTAATTGTGCAGAGATACTGGTGCTTTTGCTTGTTCTTCCATGGTTATCTTTCTGCTAGGAACGACACATCAGCTGGTCCTTTGCTGAAGTAGGTCCCTCTCTGATACCTGTCTCCCACTCCCTCTCTCAATAGCAGCAGCATAGAGGGGACTTTGCACCTTTTGGCACCCCCACCAGTAGCCCACCTCCACTGAGCCAGCAACTGTAAGATCTTAGCAGACAAAATGACTTTTTCATTTTTTAAAATTTTATATTGTTTGGGAGCTGGGTCACTAGACAGGCAAGAAAATACATTTTTGAAATAAGATGTAGCATTGAGATTTGTCCAATTAAGTCTTTCCTAAAAAACCTCCCCAGCCAAACGTAGACAGAAACTGCTTTGGTGAGGATGTACTGATCGACCGATGTTGCTCCTGCCCTGAACTACTTGTGTTTCACTCAAAGGCAGAGTGCAGTTGAACAATATAGGTGGAGAACACACAAGAGCCACAGGTTTCCTGTTAGTTTATTGATCCCACAGATGTCTGTAGTGCACAAGGAATAGGAAAGACCTGCCTTCCCTCCCTCCCAGGCTTCTCTGCTACCCGTCAGTGTGACACCTGGCCCCATCGCAGCCCTGTTATGCCTCATCCTAAGCTTGCTTATCTTAAACTCCTCTCTCTCCCATCCTTAGCAGGGTGTTGCTGCTCAGTCCTGCTTGTTAAATCTCCAAGATAATCAGCATCTTTTATCCCATGGCGAGCATCCTTGACTAGACCCTGGGTTTGAATTTCAGAGTGCAGAAAACGAGATAAATGTTTCCTCTCCTCCTCAGCGGGAGTCATTGCTGTGTCCATTTTCTCCTCTTACAGGTGGGATCCCACCAAATCATCCTTGTCTTCTCCTTGGCTCAGGTGGTAAAGGCATCCAGGCACCCTCCTCCTCCCTCCCTGCTGTGCTGCATCTGCATCTCCTCTTCCTTGCTGCCTTTGTGATTTCTACATTCTCGGGAGTGCTGTCCTCTTCTCTCATGGATTCCTCTTCCAAATGATGCCTGTTTCAGTCCAGCCCAACTCCTTATTTACGCCTCCCTTGGGAACAGTGCTCTCTGCAACTCACAGCCTCTGGGATTTTATTAAATTGAAGCGGTGTGGAAGGGAAACAGCACAAGCCTGAGCTGCGCTGTCTCCTTTGTGTCCCTGCTATCTGTTCAGTCTCTGAGCAGCTGGGAACAGATCCTTTCACTAAAACTGTGAGTTAGCAGGCAAGGGCAGAAATTATTATAATAAAATCCTCCTGTTACACTTGGTGTTCCCTCATGTTTATTTTTAAGATGTCTGAAGACCATTAATCAACCAGTAAGTGCATGATGCCTCGGGTTGCAATGTTCCAATAATTCATAATTAGAACTAAGTGTTTAAGGCTGCGTGATCTGCCTTTTAGAAGCAAGATGAAAAGGTCTTTTGCCAACCATCCCATTAGAAGAAGGCTTCTGGTCCATGAAAAGAGATTAAATCAGGGGATCATTGAAGAATAATTTTGTAAATTGACTGCTAACACTCAGTTGTTGAGGCAGTTTTACCCCTACAACTGTAAAACAGTTACTAGCAGCAAGTTTTTCTTCAAGCAAATAAATGCCTTTGTGTGAAATACCTTTACCCAAATTCAAATAAGAAAGAATTCTGCCTCAGACACTGTTCCATTTTGTTGTCATTTGATCTTTTTCTGGAGTTGGAATGTTATCAGCATTAAGATGAAAAGTCATAATAAAATAAATGACCTGATGACTAATGCATGCCTGGGTCCAGAAGAGCCAAAATTAGCATTCTGCACAGCCAGGCAGGGAGAGGAGGTGAGATGAGGATGACTCTGAAAGCAGTGGATTTAGTTTTAAAAGTCAAATGGTATTTTGCACTGCAGGCATAGTTATTGCTTTGCACAGGTTCTTGCAGGCAGATGGTCTTAGGACCTTAGAGACAGTGTGTCTTGGATGTCACAGCCCTGATTTACCCCCCTGTGAGTTTCACGAACAGCCTGTTCAGCATCTTCAGGTGTGAGGGACCCTGATAGCTGAGAGGGGACAGCGGTGTCATCAAGGTCAGAGGGCACACCTGGTGAGTGGTGGGGCTTTAGGATGGATGTGTAGTTCCAGGTCCAGGTCCAGCTGGGTTTACTTGACATCCATTGCCCACTCAGGCTCCCAGCCCCCTCCTAATTTCCTGTGCTGGAACCTGGTGTGAGTGACATAAATCAAGGGAGGTAATATGGAGGTAGATCACATCTCCATATGGCTTTGTGCCTATGAAATCTATATTTTGGGTTTTGCAAAAAAATGCCAGATCAGAGTAAAGGACACCAAGACATTGTCCCATAGAATAATTTAGTTGTCAAAAAATGCAGAAGTAAATTTAATAATTTACAGCAGCAGTTGCTTCACAAGTATTCATTTAATTGAAGAAAGACATAAAAAAAAATTACATCCCGCACCTGCCAAAGCTTTCTCCATATTAAAAGGGATGTTAATGGTGAGCCTCATGGGAACGGTAAGAGTTAATAGCATCAATATTCTGTATCTCAGGTTACAGGAAGAAAATCTTGGCACTCAGGTGCCATTTGTATCATGACATGGAAGGTGCCTGGATGTGGACTAAGGCTGTTTTGTGTTAGTAACTGCATAAACATAGAATAAAAATGCTTCTTGTCCTGCTGCCAAATTTTTACCAAATAATAAAAAAGAGTATCTGTAATGCTGATCAGCAAATAAGAAGCCCTTCAAAATAGGTGCACCATTACCTATATTAAATCTCAAGCTGTCTAGAAGAAATCTCAGGCAAATGGGAAGAAATAAATCTCAAACATAATAGGAATCTCTTTGTACTTCTTTTAGCTATTGTATATTAATCCTATGAAAATAGCCTTGACACAGTGTTATGTGCACTTTTAAAACTGTGATGAAGTAGAATATTTTTTAATAACCTATGGTATCAGTAGAACTTGTATGTCACTGCAGCTGAGGCAGATGTACCCTGGGTTTTGTATACCTGTTGATTTGCCGGGGAGATGAAAGCGTGAATGTCTTCACCAACAAGATCTTTTATTTCCTTTTTATAGTGCCTAGGCAGAAATGCTGGGTATGAAGCCAGGGGAATATTTGTTGCCTGGAGTGTCCACTCTACCACTAGTTGAGAGTAGTCTCTTTGTAATAGTATCACAAGTCCCCAGAAATACAATGGGTTTAAGCTGCTGTAAGAGAGGTTCAGATTAGATACTGATGGGGCAAATAAAAGCAATGGTGCTGAAGGCTGGATGGTCTGGGCAGGCAGCGACGATCTCCCAGGAAAGGTCAGGCAGAGATCTCTGTGGCAGGGTGAGCTGCAGCTGCTGACTTTGCCTTGGGGTGGCATGGCAAGACCGAGTGACCTCACAAAGCTCCTCCTGGCCCCTGGTTACCTGGTTCCCTGGTACCTTGTGCAAATGCTCTTTGTCCTCTGCTGTGACACCTGCCGGTATCAATAAAGCCTCATGTCTCTCCCTAGCATAGCTGCGCTCACGGTGGTAGCTGCTCCCAGCACGGTGGGCATCACAGGGATCTGGCCAAGCTGGAAACGTCAGGTGTGGTTCACATCCCAGAAATGAAGTCTGTGTCCTGAACTGCTTGCAAATTTTATTAAGCTGGCAGCATCTTGCATCCTGCCTGCCAGAGAATGGGCCTTGGACAGAGCTGTTTTGGATTGGATAGTCAGAGGAAGGAATAAAAATCCGTCAGCCCTTTATTTAAGTGTGAAAGAATTGAAGAAAAACATAAGATTGGAATAAACACACACAGAAGGGCCGCCTTAAGAGTGCCTTTCCTCTTCTCAGTCTATTATAACAAAACAAAATATTAGTAAATTGATTTTAATATATTAAAATCTACCAAATTATCAAAATAATGCAAACAATTCAATATATAACATTTATTACATATATACTGTTTAAAGGATATAATTTCTAAATAAAATATTTGAAACATGTATTTTACCCCTATATACTTGGGCAGCCTAAGTGCTGAGTAACTATCAGTAGGAAAGTCTTGCTGCTGAAGTCAATTCCACCTAGGACCAAAGGAGTAGCTGCCCAAAGGGGTCTATAAGGTATTAGTGCTCAGCATTTCCACCCAGGTGTGAGTGGTACTGTGCAGTAACCCCAGGCCCCGAAGGAAAGTCCACTCAAACAAACCCTGCCCAACCCCCCCCAGGCAAGGGAGTCCTGTGTGAGACAGGCACTGAGGGCGGTCAGGGAGATAACAGCATCACCACTTCCCATGAAAATATGGAAACTCATTCTCACAAAGCAAGTTGCTTCAAACTGACACCAAGAAGTCCAAACAAAACCAGGTTCCAAAATGTGAGATGCTAAGCAAAACCAGCTAGGGAAGGATCCTTCCCTCTTCCCTAAAGAGTTTATTATCAAGTGCAAAGATACAGGGTCATTACATTATTGTTTTCATGTAGAGGTGGAGAAGTTATACATGGGAGTAATTAATTTGCTTAAGATCATGCTGAAAATAGTAGCAGAGCTGCACAGTGGCAACAAGTGCGCTAAGCTCCAGCAGCTACCCTACTCCTGAGGAAGCAGCATGTACACTGTGATCCCTCATCACAAAAAAATTTCTGTTTCTCTGCCACTGCTAAACATCCACAGAATCAAATTTCACTTGTAGCTTCTTGAAGTGTTTGAGTGGTATTTCTGAGACTGTCGGTAGGATGTGCCATAAGCAATGGGCAATCACCTTCAGTCTCTACAGACACATATGAATTCTGCTCCCAGGGAGACTCTGCAGGGAGGATGACTTGCTGGGCTCCTCCAGCAAACTGCAATAACCAAGCACGGGGATTTCATTGCAAAAACTTCTTTAAACTCCCTGATTCAGTGGCACAGGAAAGATGTCGGTGAGGCTGCACCAGTGGTGACTGGGAGAGGGTTCTGGGGTGAGGTTGGGCTGTGCAAAGAGTTCCCAAGTCCAGGAACAAGCAGCAGCCTCATGAGGATGTGGAAGCCCTCAGCATCTAACCAGGTGAGGAGGAAGCAGTGCCATGAGGGAGAGGTTTAGGTTAGATACTAGAAGGGTGTTCTTCACCCAGCAAGTATTTGGGCACTGGAACAGGCTCCCCAGGGAAGTGGTCACAGCACCAAGCCTGACAGAGTTCAAGAAGGATCTGGACGATACTCTCGGGCACGTGGTGTGACTCTTGGGAATGGTCCTCTGCAGGGCCAGGAGTTGGACTCGATGATCCTTGTGGATCCCTTCCAATTCAGCACATTCTGTGATCTGTGATCTGATTTCATATATCAGACAGTTCATATATTTGTCTGTAGACCAAAGCAGAGTGATTGACATGAGTAAGCTTTAATCACATTAACACCATGCTCTGTAAGTATTAGTCTGTCCTGATTGTCTCAAAAAATAATCAGTGTCTGTCTTGCTTGTTCATTTATTCTGAATACTGCAAAGCCTGTTCACTTCTTCCCATAGGTCCTTCACCTGGCGACACAGCTCTTCAACCATGGCCCACCTTTTGCAAAAAACTCTTTGTCTGCCCCAGCCTCATGAAGAGGCATCAGGCACTCCTGGAAATCTGTGACCTGGAGAGCTGTGTCTGCCATCAGCAGGTCTGTCTGTCTGGAGGCCTCTGACATGGCTGGTACAGTGACTCCTGCAGCTACAGGGGATCGAGCTTTACACTGTGTCAACACCATAACTGAGGAAGCTTAAACTACTGTGTTAATAAGACTGGGGTTGACAGGATCTCTTTGCTCTTCCTTAACAGCCACTGAGTCTGTTTGCTGCCTCTATTGACTGCTTCTGAATGGTCAGAGAGGAGCCCTTCCTGCTCGCCCTGCCTGCCTAAACTGCTGTGCTACAGTCTCAAGACTTTTGGGA
This sequence comes from Neopelma chrysocephalum, assembly GCF_003984885.1. NCBI lineage: Eukaryota > Metazoa > Chordata > Aves > Passeriformes > Pipridae > Neopelma > Neopelma chrysocephalum. Next base: position 1,765,954 of record NW_020897700.1, on the reverse strand, counting down.
ATCTTGAACTTCCATTGTAGTGGAGAAGCAGGTGGATGCAGAACCCTGCAATGTAATTAGTCAAAGGACTGTTAGTCAAAGGTCTGTTAGAGATGAAGGCTGGAAGCTGGTCACTGCACATACCAGGAGGAAGGTTCCTCCTCCTTTTCAAAATTTGACAGTTAGGACTGGTGCCTTCTACGACACGTATGAGGCTCTGGAACTAGAAGGCCAGAGAACTGATTAGGTGAGCAAAGGTCCTTCTGGGGTAGTGGAGCCTCCTAAAACAACACCACCTGTACTCTGCATCAAGACCTCCTCTGTTAAGAGGAAAAGAAGAGTAGTTTTAGTAGGAGACTCCCTTCTAAGGGGAATGGAGGGCCTGATATGCAGACCAGACCCAACTCACAGGGAAGTCTGCTGTCTCCCAGAGTGTCAGGTAAGGGACACTACTGGAAAACTCTCCAGTCTAATAAGGCCCTCTGATTACTATCTGCTATTTGTTGTTCAACCTGGCAGTGACAAAATAATAAAGAGAAATCTGAGAGCAATCAGAAGAGACTTCAGGGCCCTGGGACAATTGGTAGGGGGATCAGGAGCACAGGTAGTGATTTCCTTGATTCTTCCAGTGATGAGGAATAATATGGATAGGAATAGGCAGATCCATCAGGTCAACAAGTGTCTCTGAGGTTGGTGTAATCAGAAAAACTTTGGATTTTTTGACCATAGGATGTTCTACTCAACACCTGGTCTACTGACACCTGATGGGTTGTGCTTTTCTTAGAGGGGAAAATGAGTTCTAGCACAGGAGCCAATGGGGCTCCTTGATAGAGCTTTAAACTAGCTTGGAAGGGGGGAAGGAACAAAACCAGGCTCGAAGACCAGGCTCACAAGTGATGAATGATGGGATGGTGTGCCAAAACTTGAAGAAATGCAGCATGAGGAACAAACAAGAGGAGCTTGAAGCTTTGTTCCAGTCCTGGAGATTCTACATCATTAGCATAAGTGAAACCTGGTAGGATGAGTCGTGTGTGACTGGAATGTCCTGTTGGATGGTTACAGGCTCTTCAGGAGGGACAGGCAGGACAGAAGAGGCAGAGGGGTGGCACTGTATGCAATAGAAGTGTTAGAATGTATGGAGCTCACAGTTGGCAATGGTACAGTTGAGGGCCTCTGGGTAAGAATCAAGGGGCAAGCGAATAAGCTTATGAGGGGAAGAGGAGGGGCAGGCACTGATCTCTTCTCTGTGATGACCAGTAACAGAATGGCCTGAAGTTGTGTCAGGGGAGATTTAGGTTGGATATTAGAAAAAGGTTTTTCACCCAGAGGTAGTTGGGCGCTGGAACAGGCTCCCCAGGGAAGTGGTCACAGCAGCAAGCTTGGCAGAGTTCAAGAAGTGTTTGAATGATATTCTGAGGCACATAGTGTGACTCTTGGAGATGGTCCTGTGTTGGGTCAGGAGTTGGACTCGATGATCCTTGTGGGTCCCTTCCAACTCAGCATGTTCTGTGATTCTGTGATTCTCTGTCCAAGCACTTTTGTCCCTTCAATGGAGAGGCTGCCTTGCAGCTCCCTGTCCCTGCAGCATGCTGGCACACACCATTAGCATCCCAGGCCTTTTTACATTCAAGACATTTTTGGCAGTGATCTTAGCCTTTACTAAATAAGGAAAGACATTATCGAAGAACTAAGAAGGAGATTTTAGAAAGACCTTAAGTAACCAAAAATTTAATTTTGAGGGCATAACAAACAGTAAAAGCAATTGGCCAACCAGCATACTGAGCACTAATATAGCAATGCAAATTCCACTGTTGCTTTTGTGAAAATGCAGGTCGCAGCTGAGCTCTTCCCAGGAGATTTCTTGAATCATATGCCCAAATCTGGAAGCCCTGAGAAGCCAGGCTCTGCAAAAAAAGGAGACTGGCCCATCCTCCCTGTTGCAGAGTAGAAACAGCATGAGTTTGCAGTCACTGCTGTGGCCCCAGAGCTGAAACAATTCTGGTGCAACACAGGCGTCCAACCTCTCCTGTAATGTCACAGCTGTGCCAATGGAATTGGTGGGTCATTGCATACTTGGGTTGATTGGAGGAGTTGCTCTGGGGGTAGGCTATTCTTGAGTGCTGTGCTAACTGCCATGGGGAGAAGAGAGAGGTGTATGTCTTGTGTAGTCCATGCCATCTGTGAGTAGTTTAATAGAAGCCTTTTTACATCCCAGTCTTGAGATCATGCTGTGTGGTGCTACCACATTTAGTTGGAAAAACCCAGACCAGTAGGAAAATATTTCTGAAATCTTAAGCAATTTCAGGAGGTTTAAATCCAACTGACACTGAGTAAAAAGTCTAACAGGGATATTTCAGACACCTCAAGAGGTGTTTTTTATGGTCAGCTGTGCATGGCTCCATCTTCCCTCAGACTAGGGCTTTCCTGGCGTAAATGAAGCTGTTAATTACACTCAGGACCTCGTGGACAATGCAGTGCAACCTCGGGGACAATGAGGTGAATTGAAGCTGAACTAGACCGAACTTTAGATGGAAAAGCACAGAGAAAACAAGACCTCCCTCTAGTGTCTGGAGAATCCTGGGAAGGAAGCAAGGAGCAAAAAGAAAACCCAACAGTGTTTATAAGAGTAAAAAAGGCACAAAAGACAGTAAAATAGAAGGGCTAAGGAAAGTGGCTTAAATGGGCTATAAATGTAACCTACCAGTTGTTTCAAATTTTGCAACAAGGTTCCTGGTAGGCAGATTTCAGTGATTTGCTTTGGTAATGGATGTTAGTTCACAGAATCACTGAATATGCCAAGTTGGAAAGGACCCACAAGGATCATTGAGTCCAATTCCTGGCCCTGCACAGGACCATCTCCAAGAGTTACACCGCATGTCCGAGAGTACTGCCCAAACGCTTCTTGAACTCTCTTGGGCTTAACTAGCTTCATAATGAAGAGGATGCAGAAAGTGGGAGCATGCAGATAGAATCTGCTAATGCAAACAGGTGAGACACTTCAGGGTGGAGGGCAGCACAGAAAAATCGCCTGGGCAAGGAGTGGGGGAAATGGACTGAGTCAAGGCTGTAGGGTATGTGGTTTGAGCCCCTTAACAAGAGTCCCCTATTTTTTGTACTTCAGTTCTGCCATTGAGGCAGGGCCAGGGAAAGGAGCCCTAAGCTGATGTGGTACCTCTGTGAAGGGGTTGAAGGGAAAATAAGGTCCAAAATCAGTAGAGCCTCCTACGTGGTAGCAAGTCTTGAGCAGTAGGCTGCAAGGTGGTTTTGGAAATGTAATTTTCCATTTCTTCTACACTCAGTGGGCCATTGGACAGGAGAGCTGGCACTGATGGCTGTATTGCGCTCCCCTCAGCAAATTTTCATGTATGGATAAATTGTAAAGATGAGAAGTACACCACGTATCAATCAAATCTCTGCATTCTGCTCTGGAGACAGTAGCCTGAATTTGCCAGCCCTTATCAGAGCTTTGTGTTGCCAAAAGCTGCTTTACTGCTGAAGAAGGCTGAGCTGGTGCTTTACCAGATCCATGATTTTAAGCAAGTCCCTTTGATATTCCTCCAGTATGTTTGTGCACCTGGGCAGTACCATTCAGGCTGAGCCTGAGTGAATGCCAGCATAAATACAGTCACTAAATCTTTGTTGATATTCTTCTGAAGGGAAAAGAAAAATCCCTCGACTCTGACATTTACAGTAGACATTACCTGCTCTCTGACATTTGGGCTCATAAACCGAGATCAACCAAATTTCTGTTCTTAACTTACCCCACTGTGTCAGACGAGATATGAACTGACTGGCCGGCCCTTTCTCTAAATAGCAGTGCACCTGCCCCTCGCTCCCAGCACGTGAGTTAAGGAGGACTGGTACTTATTTCAGTGATGATGAACTGAGCCTCAAGAAAATAAATGAGGCATCCTTGGAAGAGCAGGGAACTGAGGGTCTTCTATAGCCCAGTCTTGCACCATAATGAATTTTTTTTTGATCCTACAGGCATTCAGGAGGTCTGTGTGCACTGCATCAGCAGTGCTGGCTCTGCACCAGCTGTGCATGGTATGAGCAATGGCTGCTGTGGCTACACAGCTGCACCCTCAGCAGGATTTTGGGGAGGGGCTGTGACCGTGCTGCCCGTGCCGCATGTGCAGGCAGGGGCATTGCACGTCTCAGATGCCACAGGTTCCTGCCAGCAAGATTGGGCATGGATGGAGGGTCATGCTCTGGACTGCTTTCTTGAGGCTGTGTGATGGTGGTGGTGCCACATTGCTGTCACTGACATCCAGGCATGGCTTTAAAAGGAAGAGAATCAGGGCAAGGTTTTTGTAACTCCTTTAAAGACAGATCACTTGAAGCGGCATTAACAGTGGTTTTATGTGTCTGCATTAGCCCGGTGGGGAATGGATGAACAGAAACAATATAAGCTTGCTCTGGGCTCAGTAGTTGGGTGAGTAAGTGTGGGGTAAATGGATGGTTGTAGAGCTGAAAAATTTGAGGCTAAGACAGGAGCTGAAGCAGAAGCATGAAATGTAGAAGGTTTGCCTGATCTCTCCCCACTCCTCTTTTCTTTGAGAGGGAACTCAAAATGGCAGCTTGTGCTTCAATAAAATTTTTATTTCTAAAGGAGTAGAGTGACAAAGCTGTATTCACGGTGGCACAAGATACTCCTGTCCTGCTGACCTTCATTAAGACAAACAGCTCTGAACAAGAAAGCTTACGTAGGGCTCCTTTAACTTGGTATGTCCCAGGTTCAGTCAGCCAGAAGCACAGCCTTACCCTCAGCCCTGAGCAGGATGCAAACCAAACTCCTTGTAATCCAGAACTTGGTCCAGCATCACTTTCTCCTGCCAGCATTTTGGCACCCACGTGCAGCACAGAGAGAGCAGCAGCAGCTGTGAAATTCACACAGTATTAACCCTGCTGAGTGATAAGGAGGTAAGGATCAGTCAGATAACTAAGCTTTTGTGATGGGTTGTTCAGATTTGTTTTCTGATAATGTCTGAAGAGAAACAACTTAGGAAGACCACCTTGAAACAAACAGAGGAGACTGCTAGGAGTTACAGGGTAGTGTTGTTATTAGTGCAAGGGCACCCAGTGCAGCCCAGCAGCTGATCTCTGTCCGTGGCCAAGTTGGGATGCCTGGGAAGAGTAAAAGGCTGGGGAAAGCCCTGCATGCCTGTCCCCCTACCCTGACCACCCTTCCATCACATTCTAACCCAGATATTTCTTGATCACCTTTGTGGCTTTAAGCGGTTAAGGCCACAGAGAATCCCAAGTCAAGCCGCTGATGACCCACTCCCATACTTAATAAGAACCTTTTTCTCTTGGGCATGCCAGAGGCTGGGAACAACACAGAACACAAGTGTCCTTATTCACCTTCCTGTTACTATGTAGATTTCCATGAAAAAATCCCTAGCCCTGTTGCTGGAGGAGCGTGGAGGCAGCTGGTGTCAGGCTTCTGGAGATTATGTGCTGGGTGGGGGGGAGTAGTTTGTCTGACGTTGGATCAAGCTCTTGGTACTAGCAAGGCTTTTAATCAGCCTGTCATAGCAGGGCTGTGAAAAGTTGCAGTTTTGGCTACAGTCTCAAGAAAATCATGGCAAAGAGAATGGAAAAGAACAGAATGAAAAGAATATATGGTCTGTATTGTGCTCATTGTGCATGATCATCAGCAGTTGAGTACTGCTTGGGGCTGGACTACACAGTCACCTTCTCAGTAATGCATATACCACTCACCCCCAATAGGTGTATTTCTTTTGAATCTCCCTTGCTGTAGCTGCCAATGGAAATAAGCTCTCAGGGATAATTTAAAAGCAGCAAGGAGGGCTGAACATGCTGGGGGAGAAGGCATCACATGCCACTCTCTTTTAAGCTTTATTTTGTAAGTTATTAAAAATATTTTCAAAAGAAAATGGATTTACATTATTACTTATACCTATTCTGATGATAGGAGCTCAGATTATAATGGAAGTATCTTCTTTTGTTTAGTCTTAATCCACTTTTGTCTCATGTAAGAGCGCCACACTGCATAGAGGATCTGCTTTTCTGTTTTCCAGCTTTCAGATCTAATAATTTTTTTTTTTTAATTCACTGTTTGTAACAGGCAGATGAAGCACCAAGTTCAAAAATAACTTTGCTGGCAAGGAATCATTTTAGCTACCTGTTCCTTTAAATCCTACTGAAGAGCTACAAATTGGCTTAATCACTACAGTTATGTTTTGTGTTCTTCTAAGTGCTTAACTGGTCCCAACAGAGTTTATCATTTAGTGCAAAGAGGACAGTGACAACACAGCACAACTCTATGTGGTATCACAGTTGAAAATACTGTTGTAAAAAATCTGGAAAGCAAATCTGGTGGAATTTGCTCCTTTCAGTTCTTTAATTCTTTGAGCCAAGAGCATCTTCTTTCCCAGGAAGTTGTGTGTAAAATATGGATGCCCCTGAGAGCACCTGAATCCCAGCCTCACCTTTCTGAAGCAGGACGAGTACAGACAGCTGCCTGTAGGTGTCAGACTCAGATTGCACAGCAGCATAAATGCAAGTTTGGAGCAGGTTGGGGTTTTGTTTTGTTGTTTTTGGTTTTTGTTTTCAGTTGTTGTTGTTTTAAATCAAAGCAACCTTGCATCTCACCTGTTATATTTAAAAAGTAAAAATTTGTGATAGTTTCAGTCTAGGCCTTCCTGGAGACCAGCTTGTAACCAGGAAGGAACTAGGGAAGTGACCAAGGAAGTATTCCATGCTATTCCTTTACATAAACTGAGATATAAATAAAGCTGGTCAGAGAGACCTCTCTCTCTCTTCTTCTGGCGAGGTTTGGGAACGGTAGGTCCCTGTCTCGGTCTTGCTTATCTGGAGCTGAGGCCTGCAGCGACTGCTGTTGTCTGCCACGCGTGAGGGGAGAGTGCTGGGCCACGGCCAGCTGTCCTGCTTTTCTCAAGGGAAGTGGTGAGATTCTGTTAGTTCTTTATTTTGTCGGTTACCAGGTTTTTCAATTGTGCATACCTGTTTTGTTTTTGTCCCTTTTTGTCCCTTTTTGTCCTTTTTTCCCTTTTCCCTTCCCCTCTTTCCCTTTTGGGAGTGATTTGGGCTTCCTATGTTCATATGTACACAGCACCTTAATTGTATATCTGTAATATATGTAAAATATATATATATTTTATATAGCTTTTGCTATTTTGTTTTTTTCTCTTCTGGGAGCTTTTCTTCTGTAGTCTGTGGGGTTTGACAGGAAGCCAAATACAAGCGGCTACAAAATATTGGTGTCAGAAGTGAGATGGTGAGCCCACTTCCAAACTCGAGGCCAGAGTGAGAAAACTAAAATGGAAGGAAGACAATAAGAAAGTTGTCTACGCGGTCGATGCAGATGTCCTGAAAAAAAGACTGCGATCTCCGAGATGCAGGAAGACAAATGTCCGCTTCGACGATAACAAAAAGGCCTCTAAAGAAGCCGAAGTCAAAGTCCAACAATGAATGCTCTGACCAAGACCAATAGAGGGGCCCTGCCTTCTGCCAGGAGAAGGAGAGGGACACAGAAGATAATCGGGTTTACTGGGCTGTGTGGGTTTGATGGCCTGGCATCCTCAGAGATACCGGGCTTTGATAGATACTGGTGCCCAGTGTACTTTAATGCGATGGGAGCATAAGAGTACAGAGACTGTTTCTATTTCTGGAGTGACAGGAGGGTCTCAAGAGTTGTCAGTGGTAGAGGCCGACATAAGCTTGACAGGAGACCAATGGGAAAAGCATTCCATTGTGACGGGAATGCTTGCATTCTTGGTATGGAAGCCCCTTGCATTCTTGGTATGGACTACCTAAGAAGAGGATACTTCAAGGACCCGAAGGGGTACTGGTGGGCTTTTGGTGTAGCCAAGGTGATTGAAGAGAAGTCCAAGCAATTGTCTGTCCTTCCTGGCCTCTCAGAAGACCCTTCTGCGAGTGGGACTACTGCGAGTGAAAGATCAAGAACTGCCAATAGCCACGACAACTGTACACAGACGACAGTATCGGACGAACCAAGATGCTGTGATCCCCATCCATAAAATTATCCGAAAGCTGGAGAGCCGAGGGGTGGTCAGCAGAACACACTCACGCTTCAACAGCCCCATCTGGCCTGTACATAAGTCTGATGGAGAATGGAGACTGACTGTGGACTATTGTGGCTTAAATGAAGTCACGCCACCGTTGAGTGCGGCTGTGCCAGATATGTTGGAGCTCCAGTACAAGCTGGAGTCCAAGACAGCAAAGTGGTACGCCACTATCGACATTGCCAGTGCGTTTTTCTCCATTCCCTTAGCAGCAGAGTGCAGGCCACAGTTTGCTTTCACCTGGAGGGGCATTCAATGCACCTGGAATCGACTGCCCCAGGGGTGGAAGCACAGTCCAACCATTTGCCATGGACTGATTCAGGCCACACTAGAGAAGGGTAAGGCTCCAGAACACATCCAGTACATCGATGACATCATTGTGTGGGGGGACACAGCAGAAGAAGTCTTCGACAAAGGACAGAAGATCATCCAGATTCTCCTCGAGGCCGGTTTTGCCATCAAGAAGAGTAAAGTCAAGGGACCTGCCAAGAGATCCAGTTCCTAGGGGCGAAGTGGCAAGATGGAAGATGCCAGATACCAACAGACATAATCAACAAGATTGTAGCAATGGCTCCACCCACAAACAAGAAAGAGACCCAAGCTTTTCTGGGAGCCATAGGCTTCTGGAGGATGCACATCCCAGAGTACAGCCATATTGTGAGCCCTCTTTACTTTGTGACCCATAAAAAGAACAATTTTCAATGGGGTCCTGAACAACAGCAAGCTTTCAGGCAGATCAAGCAAGAAATTGAACATGCCGTGGCTCTTGGACCAGTCAGGATGGGACCAGATGTAAAGAATGTACTCTACTCTGCAGCTGGAGATATAGGTCCCTCCTGGAGCCTCTGGCAAAAGGTGCCTGACGAGACGCGAGGGCGACCACTTGGTTTCTGGAGCCGAAGCTAGAGGTTCTGAGGCCAATTACACCCCTATGGAGAAGGAAATCTGTGTCGTTTGAAGGCATACGAGCAGCTCCAGAGGTAATTGGTACCAAAGCACAGCTCTTCCTGGCACCCTGATTACCAGTGTTGAGCTGGATGTTCAAAGGGAAGGGTGTCTCTCATATGACGACCCAAACATGCAATTCTTTGCTTTGTACTGGGGCTTGGCTAGGGCTTATCGAGCTGTTGTAGATCACTCTCAGAAGGTTAAGGTCGAGACAGAAACCCAAACCATGCCACCTGAAACCAGTGATGTCCCTATTGGGTCCGCAGAAATTAGGGTCCAAACACAACTTGAAGTCAGTGCCGTCTCTACTGAGTCCACTGAAACTGGGACCCAGACCCCACTTGAACCCAACACGGCTTCTGTTAAGTCCACTGAAATTGGAACCCAAACTACTACATCCAGAGTCAAAGTTATGATTGAGAGGGGGACCCAAACTATAAATTCTGAAATCACTATTGCCCCTATAGTGAAGAAGAAGGCATGGATAAGGGAGGTTATAGAACCTACAGGCCCACCTCCGCAATTAGTAAGAGAAGAAGACGGGGCGGCTGCAAGAGGAGAAGAAGAAGAAGAAAAAGAAGAAGAAGAAGAAGAGTTAGAAGGAGCAACAGGACCTGCCCCATCCATGTCTCTAAGGGAAGAAGGGGCTGCTGCAAAAGAAGAGGGAGCGGCCGCAGGAGAAGAAGGAGCGGCTGCTAGAGAAGGGGCGCACTCAAAAGAACTAGGAGCACGTCCAAAGGAAAAAGGAGTGGCAGGACAGACGGCCAGTGATATGCCAAAGAAAAAGTCGAAATCGGACTACACATTAAAGGATTTGGAAGAAAGGGAGAGCTTGCTAGGGCCTCTCCCTCCGTATGAGGGAGAATTATTTCTACCTCCAACTAGTAAGTCTGAGGGACGCTGTAGTTACCCATCCTCGCGGCGCACTTGGTCTCCACCTCCACGTGAGAGACAGAGAGAGAGAGGGGAAGTGGTCCCACATGGAAGAAGGGGAGGGGAAGTCATTCAAGAAAGTGAAATTATGCGATCAATGACCCCAGCAGAGCTCCAAGAGCTATGAAGAGATTACAGTCAGAAACCTGGTGAATGAATTCTCACCTGTTACGATGCTGGGATAATGGGGCTAGAAGCCACAAGTTAGAAGGTTTTGAATTGCAGCAGCTAGGATCTATGGCTTGAGATTGAGTAATTGAACAGGAAATTAGAAGAGAGAGACATTTGTGTAGTCTTTGGCTCCCTCAATGCTGTGAGGGAGACGTACCCATTTAGAGAAGAGCTGGTGAGTTCTCCAAGAAGGTGGACTACGGCAGAAGGCATGCAGTACTTATGGGAATTTGCCATGCTGGAAATCATTTGTTGTGACCTAGACCACCACCAGTGGCTAGAGCCAGAGAGCATTCTGTGCATGCAGCCAATGTGGAAGAAAGTAATTAAAGGTGCCCCTGCATTATATGTTAATTGCCTAATAACAATATATGATCCAAGGACGACTGAACAGACCGTGGAAACAATGTGCGCTTGGATACGAAGCATAGCAGAAAATCTGGAAGACTTCTCTGACTTCCGACACCCACCCTAGGGACAGAATGGAGAGGCCTTACGAATATGAGGATGACTACAGACCAGTAGAACGGTCTCGACCATGATTTCGACCTCGACCTTGATCTTGGTCCCGGTCTCGTTCAAGATCTCCTCCCCTCATACACAGAAGGAGAGAAAATCCCAGATGTAGATCATGTGGTCAACTGTAGTCTTACCCACGCCTCCAAGAGAGACCAGATATTGAGTTATATTTAAAAAGTAAAAACTAATTCTCAAGTTTGCTCCTGTTCTTACCAACCAAAAGAGGGAGAACTACAGACATACCACTGTCACGTTTGTTTCCCACACCTGTTTTTCTTTCTCAGAAGTATTTGCATTAAAAGGTAAGTTTTAAATGATAAAACTGTGTGCTCTGCAGTCACCTCACGACCAGCAGCATAAGCATTTTCTGCCTTCTGCCTCCTTATGTGTTCATTCTTATTTTATTTCAGCACTGTAATAGACTTCTAGAGGGGAATACACTATCAAATATAACAGGACCTCGCAAATACAAATGAGCTGACACACCTTCCTCCAGAATAAGAGAACTGAGGAAATACTGTTTCTAATCTTGAGCCTTCCATATGGTGATGATGCTAATTATAAACAACTGTTTAATATAGAAGAGTTTGTTACAGAAACCTACTAAAAGAGAAGGGTGACAGATTATTAATAACCAGAGATTTTGAGACTGCTCTATTTTCCAGAAGCAGTGTGAGGCAAATGGTACTTGACTGCATAACTAAGAAGCGACAAAACAGGGGCAGTGAATACCTTTTAGGAGTAGTAGGTGTGGAGCCAGCTTTACATAAATAGGTTAGCTAACTAGGGGGAAAATTTTAACCTACTGGCTTAATTAATAAACAGGGCCTATGCTGCAATAAACAATTAATTACCAGCTTCATAGGTTAAATTTTGTTAAGCAAATTTAATATTAAGTGGCTACCAAATAGAATTAAACCTCCCTTAACTTTATTAATAAAAAGATAAGACAAAGATGGCATTCACATTACTATTGCATACATTGCTTCGCAGCAAAATGCAGATTACAGAAAGTTACCAAGTTCAAAACAAACTTCTTGCCTTTATGTGAGCCAAAGATGGAGGCATTCATGGAGGAGCTAGAAAAAATGTGTACTTAGCAATTCCGAGAGGGCTTACTAGGTACATTTTTACACTGCTCAATATTCTGCATGAATTCCAGTTTTCAAAATCAAAACTGTGTTTCATGTGGTGGTCTGAAGTGAGCATGAATCCTGCAAAAATGGAAGGCAGCTTGTATACTTAAAACTGCACATACAAATCACTCTGGATGGGAATTCAGCATAAAGTTTTTCACGCCACTCTGAACTATGTACTGTCCTTCCAAAGCAGAGACACAAGTCCACCTCACTCTGTCAATGAAATCACAGATTTCACCCAAATACAATGTTGTACTCAGTTCATAAATTACAGGGGGCAGAAGTCAATGCTGGTAACCTCTGGAAAAGCGAATACAGTTCTTGAAAAACAACCCAACCAACCAAAAAACCAAAAAGCCATAAAATAATATCCTCTAAATTTCTAAAAACTTTTAAAAACACTTTGTTTAAAATAATGATCCAGGAAGTATTTTGTGGTAAGAATATTTTATATTTTTTTTTACACTTTTAACACTTACAAAAACATTCAAACACAGGAAAAAAATTAAATAACTTTGGGAGCAGAACAAATCCTTCTGCCTACACACATACATCAATTCCAAGCTGTTGGCACAAAAAGTAATCCACATTCATAAAACCCTTACTACTATATCAAACATAAGTTAAGTAAATCATAGGCACTATTTTATCAAATCCATGTTTCCACAATTCTGCAATAAATCTCTAAACACAGAGCCCCATGATTTCCTGATATCAATAAACTGGTAATGCACAAAGGCTTTCTAGTAAACAGACAGTCTGTCTTCTCAGGAAGTCATTTGCTGTATTTCGGGGGGAGCAGCAGAAAAAAAAAATCCCTATAAAACTTAAGCTGAATTTACCCAAGCGATGAATTACTTAACTTAAGGAAACGTACGCAATTTGATGCAACCATGGTAAAACCCCCAATATCGTCATCTAAACTGACTTTCAAAAGTTAAAAGTCAATCAAATGTTTGATAAAATCCACCAATTAAAATTCACCTTTCTTCAAAGAAGACTGCAGCATTGCTTTGTAAAATGCTGAAATATAAAAACTGGGGCTTTAGTGAGAATCTGCACATTTGATCTAGTTCTCTCTTCTGCTGAATAATGACACGAGATACTGACATCCACTGCCTGTACCAGCGGGTGACTCAAGGCTAGATTAGTGGTATTTACTGCTCTGTACTGGTGCAAGGTAGTTTCTGCTGAAATCTGACTGAATTACAGTATATTTGATACTTTGACTTCAAAGTCTTAGCACAGATCTTGGTCTGAGGTGTGAAGTCATCCATCAACCCAAAGTTTGCTTGAGTATTTAGAGCTGCACATTAAGTCTCCACTCCTTTCTATTTGGTTTCTTCCAAGTCAAGTAGTATTGCATGGCTTTTCATCCAGGAATATGTTAATGCTGGCCTAAAATTCAAGTGTTAGAATTTCAGGATTAGTTATCCTCTTAGTGGTGGGAGTCAAAATACAACAGCAATCCCAAACTCAGATACTAATGGGGTTGAAGGCTACCTACCATCCACTCCAATTTGTAGTGTTTGTCAGTCATTGCACAAAGGATATACCATTCACATTCTCAAACTTAATCAACTGTACACCCAAAATACTGAAAAAGCTTCAAACAAAAATCCCTTCCATTTAACTAGTCCCACCCAATACTTTAGTTACAGATGTTTGCATGATGTCTTCCAAAACAGAAAACAATGGTTCAAATGCTAAATATATCAGTTGTTCTGAGCAAAATGTGTTAAAGTCAGAGCCACCAGAAGAATTTAATAGCTTGTAAACAGACATAGCAGGTTTCATACTCTGTTACCAGTAATGTAAGATACACATATGTAAGGCAAAGTACATATTTAAACACACTTACATGGGCAATATCTTCTGTAAAAATATTTACAATTTAAAATAAACCAATTTAGGAAATGGATGAAAGTAAAAAAATAGGATACAGAAAACTCCCTCATACCATGGAACATCACCTAAATGAATATCATTTGGCATCAAGAGTCAACTCATTTCCTTAAAATTTGTATGTTACAAGTGCATAGTTGTGTTTCCTTCTCCTTAACTATCAGCATTTACAGTTGCTGCGGCTGCAAGCATAGCAGTATGGTATTAGAACAAATTAACATTCTCACTTGCTCTTTCCTTTGTAAGGAAACCTGCTATTAAAAAAGTTTTCCCCAAATATTGAGCCTTGTGTTAAAAATGTGGCTACAGTAGCGAAGGCCATCTTTCCTGAGCCAGGAACTTTAAGGTTAGAAAGATTGTACAACTGATACTAAGCCCTTTTGGCAATCAAACATATAAGAGCATGTAAAGCCAATAAATCAACATAGGAAAGATGCAATCTATACTATTGCATTTGTGTGTGTCTGCTACATTCAAACCTTTTAATATGATAAAAGCCATGGCTACGACCCACTGTTCTGCCTAATCCTCCAGAGTAACTGCTGATTCTTCCTGAGGGATGTATGTACCACTTGCCCCAACCAGGATCTCATACAATTGTTAAAAGCAACATTTCCCTAGCACTGTAGCAATCTGCAATCAGAACATTAGCTCTGATTAATGTAGCCTTGTTTCAATAGTACATATTCACCAATCTTTCTGCTGAGTTAAAGAAGGCTGAAAATGATGTTTTGGACAATGTAGGTTGACAGTTATCCTTGCTGTTTTTCAAGATGGGCATTTCTTTGGCATTTGTTTGGTTTTTGCCCAGACATTGGCCACTCTCATAAATGCTCATACTGATACGTTTTTAGCAAGCAAGAAAAAAACCCCCAGAACTGATAGCAATTTAATGTAGAAGTGATTGTATGACCACCAAACATCTGATGTTAGATGTTATTAAAGTGCTGCTTTATAATCTCTGCCAGTTTGTGCTAATTAGAGACAGAGAGGTTTGGAATTTTTACAAATCCCAAGAGTCACATCTGAACAGTTTGTTTAATCAAGCTGTCTTTTAGCCTGGTGAGGAAGCATCCGTGAGCACTGGAACTTTGCATTAAGCTTTGCAGTTCAGTAGCAGCCATCTTTCCAACTCTCATCTTTCA
>NW_020897700.1:1648250-1751133 GCF_003984885.1 Neopelma chrysocephalum | reverse complement strand
TTATCTTTTTAACAGTATTGGAGACCAATTGTTTTTCCTTTCTGTTTAAGGAGATTCTTACTATTTCTCATGGATGACTCCTTCTTTGTGTCAGCTTCTGCTTGACACCTTCAGTGAAAATTCACTATCACAGTTAATACTCGGTCTCTCTTGCAGTTGTTTTTGAAAAGACACTAACATTTAGCAACTCCTACATCTGGATGCTAGCACAATTATGTTTAAGTTGAAATTCTGTTTTGTCCTGTGGGTTAACTGCATTGATTTTTACTTTAAGTTTAGCAAATGCTATGGATGTCTTCTCTGTCCTCGTGCATCTTCCTTCTGGAATTTTCTAGCTGCCCAAGGAGAGAAACTGTTCTCACCATGGTACCACTGCTTGAGTTATGGAGGCAAATAGTTCTGACTTCAGAGTATGTCACTTAGTGACACAAGTGAATTTTCACTTGCCAGCTATATTTTGATAACTTTTTACCACATGCAGACAAATTCTTGCTGCCTTCTCAGCCCATACTAAGACTTTACTTACTTAGTTCAATATCTTACATTATTAATTTCACTTTCACTCCTTCACCTTCACTCTCCCATTCAAGATCCTTTTTCTCAGTTTGTATTCAAAACTATTTTGGAAACACATGCAAATACTTCACATGGAGGTCTCCATATCTGTTCTGAAGACCTTGAGAACAAAATAACAATTGCAGGAAGGAGCAGCACAAATACACAATGTACAAAATTCATTATGAAAACTTAAGACTGCCTGTCCCAGACTCACCTGCGAACAGGCTGTGCAAGTTTGCTACGAGGCACTGGTATGCCCCCTGTGGAAGGGGCACTGGGTCTGGGCAAACCACTCCTCATCCCTGCCGGTCTGGTAAGAGTAGTACTGTTAATACTGCTGGCAGGGCTTGGCAAGCCTGAGCTCTGGGCTGCAAGAGGCCCTGGTGAAGAACTACTGTGCGTCAGCTGTGTGACTTCTGGAGAGGCAACTGAACCAGGTCCATGGTTACTAAATGCTTTCACTGGTTGTCGCAGAGCCAGGGGAGATGGTGCCGCAGGTGAGCGGAATTTACTTGAAGAAGGTACTGGAAAATAAAATACAGAAATTACTTTCAGCTTAAATTACAATATAACTGAAATTAAAAACTGGAAATTACTTTATGTGATTATACAAACAATATGGAATGTATAATGGAATACAGCCAATCAAGCAGCAATGAGAAACAGGAATTCAGATTTCTTCTTTGTCATGTGTTTTTGATATAACTCTAATGCCCCGTTTGCTTACTACAAATATTTATTTATCCGGATTTGTAATCCTAATAAGGCTATAACCGTTAATCAAATCAAAAGAAGTAGAAGAGAAGGTATTGGTTAAGAAGAAATTTAACTGCTTCAGAAACATGTGAACCTAACTTTCATCCTGAAAGAAGATGTTGAAGAATACAGTATTCTAGCGTGAGACAGTCTTTAAATGGATTCAAAGTGTACATTAGTCTTCAAAGATGAAATTGTGAGTGCAGAGCACCCTGATGTTTATTTATGCTGTTCTTTTTAACCACTGAATTAGAATTCATCTAAAGATATGGCCACATTCCACATTTTCTGGCAGATGGAGGAAAAAAAATTAGGGTCAGCTGTCCTGGTTTCAGCTGGGATAGAGTTAATGTTCATCCTAATAACTGGTATAGTGCTGTGCTTTGGATTAAGGATGACATTAGCCAACCCCAACACCAAAGAGGTTAAGGTGCTACTATGAAACTTAAACCAGACAACTGTAACAATTTATAGCCTTTCTCTTCTTACAAACATTATCTAAATTATCAGTATAACTAATACCTGTTTTCAAATACTTTGTATCTAAATTAGTATGCAAGGTCTTGATATCAAGTCGTTTCTGGGAAAGGTTAATAAGCCAGAATAGTCAACAGTCCTTTGATAATGCCAAAGCTTAAGCGTAATTCTTCACAAGTATGAGAAATATTTTCAAATTATATAGAATACTTAATTAACCCATAATCTTAATAATTGTATGAAATTTCACCAGCTTTTCAAACTGATTAAGGTTGGCCAGAGTCAACATTGGACAATCAAATCAATTATGGAGCTAAAACAAAATCCCATTTACATCTATTAGATTTGTATGAACTATTCTTTCCTCAACTAAATAAATGTTTTATACTGAGACCAAAGTTGCATCCTCTTTGACAGATGTTGTACATAAAGAAGCTGTTCCTTAACACAGCTTTTATTATCATTTTCAAGGTAGATCCACTAAGAACATGAGGAGTGAGAGAAGAGACAAGTAGTGACAGGAATGTGACATCCTAAATGGGGTACAGAGGAAGTAGTAATTTCCAGGTTGTATTTTGAAGCCATTTCTTATAAGGGATATCTAGGAAGATTAATATGTGCCTCATTACAGATGTTAATTGGATTTGATCACTTTCTCGATTATCCAAAAGGTCTTTCCACTGACCAAATACAGCACGAAGTTGCTCATGGGAAAAGCTGACAAAAGAAGGTGGCAGAGGGGTCAAAAATACATGACAGTTGCTAAGTAGCAAGGAGAATAAGTAAAAAACCTTAAAATAAAAGCCTTGGCATCAAGCCAGAGGATGGATTAAGGAAAGCATTAACAACAGAATGACCGGACAAGACTAGCAGCAAAGTGCTCCTAGGACTAAGATAAATTACATATTAGAAGTTTTTAAAACATGTCCTTGCCTGTAACATTGGTGCAATCACACCTGCAGAATTTCCAAGTGACTCTACAGTGTACATATAGGGAGCTTTTATCACTGAACTTCCTGTTACAATACTTGCTTGAAATACAAAACCAGCACCATGTTATTGACTACCAGCAGAGCGATGCCAGTGTATAAAAACTGAATACAGCTTTGGGCCTCTTACAGGCACATCAGGGAAAAGGTTTTTAGGTACAGAATATAAGCAACAAAAAGCTGTAACTGAAGAAAGCTTCACATTCCCAGTGAAAGTAAGCATCCAGTAAATTAGTCCTCTCCATTCTCTCTAGCTTTCTGCTGACCATATTCTACCATGCTGCCAACTTGAGCTGTCAATTCATAAAACATTTCCTGTCAGCACAGCACTGCAGACATTGCTGAGAGCTGCATTCATTCTTGTACATAAAGGAATGAATTGTCTTCCAGAGCAGTCCACATGATGCAGTCTGGCAAACTGCCTAGTAATTCTGTTCTACAGATAAAGAATTTTGTCTTAGAGCAGTTTTGGATATTCATTAAACTCAGTTTGGCCTGTTTGTAAGACAGGGTCACAAAGAGTGAGGTATCACCTCAGTCAAAGACTATTTGATAATCGTGTATCCATGTGCAGTATTGAGCTGATCCATGTTTAATAAAAACATGTAAACATGTTAAGGGTTGGGCTTAATAACTTCACCAAACTCCATCTCCTTAGAAACTAAACTAGAACCAACTACAACTAAAACATCTGGCAAGCAAAAAAAAAAAAGGCACTGTGCAGTCATGACATTTAGATTTCTACTCTCTCTGGATTCTGTCCTGGATTGTGGGCAGGGAGCACAAGATCTCCATGTGGGAAAGTAGAATGCTCTGAAGTTACAAACTTATGTGACTTGCACTCCAAGGCCAGCTGCCGCACACTGACTTGAAAACAGATTAAATTCTAACTCTTAATTCTAAATCACAACCACCATGATGAGATGATTCAGACCAACATGAAAGAACAGATGAGCTAAAACTATGGGAATCAATAGATTGATCTGTCATCTCAGTACAGGAAAGATGTGGACCTGATGGGATCAGGTACAGAAAATGGATGAGCACCTCTCCAATGAAGAAAGGCTGAGAGAGTTAGGGGTGTTCAGCCTGGAGAAGAGAAGGTTCTGGGGAGACCTTATTTTGGCCTTTCAGTACTTGAAGGGGACTTACAAGAAAGATGAGGACAGATTTTTTTAGCAGAGCCTGTAGAAATAGGATAAGGGGTACTAGTTTTAAACTAAAACACTATAGATTTACATATATATAAAGGAAGAAATTATTTTCTCTGAGGGTGCTGAGGCATGGGAACAGGTTGCCCAGAGAGGTGGTGGCTGCCCCATCCTTGGAAGTGTTCCAAGGCCAGGCTGGATAGGGCTTTGAACAACCTGGTCTGTTTGAAGACGTTCCTGCTCACTGAAGGTGGAGGTGGTTTGATTAGATGACCCAAACTGTTCTATGATTCTATGATCTGATTGATACTGGACTGCTGTATAAGCTTTAGCAAATACTGTGAGGTAAGAGTTAGTTATTTGAATGTATTTTGAATTCTTTTACACAAAGTGGTAAAAAAAAGCCAATGTCTGTGTGTGTGAAAGGTGTCAAGCTAGGTAATAAACAGTATTTTAAGAAACTAAAATCAATTGTTGCTCAGCTGTTCATTCTTCTGAGACAAAAGTCTTGCTTCATTACTGCTAAATAATTCTATACTCATGAGGATCTCAGATAAAAGAAAGAAAATCAATACATCAAGGACTACAAAACAGCAAATAACTGAAAGGGCAGAAAGGAATTAACTGAAAGGGTCCTCATGTGCAGTAAGGAATGACAGCAGCTATTAATTGGAATACATAACTGGCAGTGCAGCATGCTCTGTTCCTCATTCTCTAAGGTTAATAAATTTTTACAAATAGTTAATTTTCTGTACATTCCCACAGCTTCAGACTAGACCATTGACCTAATGAGTGTTCCAGACATCCAGAAGAAGGCATGGCCAGCCAGAAAGAAAGCAAGACAGCTTTGCAGAGGAATCGAGATGGTGGGCTTATGCCAAAGGAGAACACTGTGAGAACTTTTCTTTATTTGGTATGAAGTATTAGGAAAACTGTAGAGACTTCCTATTAAGCCATATGAATCTGCTTCACAGTCGTACTTCGCTAAAAGTTTCTGCATGGAATGAAGGTGTCTCAGAGAAGTCAGCATTGTTACACCACTCGGTGGTGTAACACCGACATTCTGTCATGTACATTCTGTCAGTCACCCTCGTCTGCACAAATGATTCTTACAGTGCTTAAAGGATTCTAGCATCCACAGGGCTTATGAATTACTCTCAAGTGAAATATGATCCTTAAAATGAGATCATCTAAACTGTAACAGACAACACACCATGCTTAAAACCAAAATCAATTATTTTCTCTTAATTGTGAAACTGAGGCAGTGTCACATAAAAGGCTGCCAGAGTTGATTAAAAATCAGATAAAACTTGTCTAATTGGATTAGAGACTCAATATATTCAATTTTCTTTTCAAAAAAAAAAGGCAAGTTCAGCCATTAGGAAACTGGAATATTATATACAAAAGTCTCTAATTCCTTGAGAAAAAAAAAAAAGAAATCTAATTACTGTACCTTGGGGTTAACCTTCCAGTTTTGTGAGGAAAAGAGAAAGCAGAAGCACACACAAAACAAGTTGATATTTTGTGCTCATCTTTTCAAGGATAAACTTGTTAGGTTTTGGTTTTAGCACAAAGTATGTATATTTTTACCACTTTTGCTTTAAAAACTGTATTTTGCAATTAAAAAACTTCCTATCCAAATACAGGCCTAATGAATATGGATTTAGGAGTGTACTTTTCTACCACAGATTTCCTGATTAATGCTAGAAAGTCATAAATCCTTGGATTTTTACCTCAAAATACAATCTCCTATATGATGCAGAGTTTATTTTTAATATTTAGACCAAAAAGTTAACTTTCGTATAGCAAGGACCACTTGGTTAATCTCGACATGCAACAGCAATTTTATTAATCTAGAACATGTGAGATTTAATGCAGGTGAACAATTATCTGAGATTTGATGGAGCTTGATAAGAGGTTGTAAGTTAATTACCTCCTTTTGCAGATGGAGTTTGAAGAAACTGTTTGGTTTTGAAGGCAGCACGAGGCAAATTTTTCTGCCTTTGCAGAGCTGTTGAAAGACAAGAAGTGTTATATTTGTCTAAGAAGATAAGGAAACTAAATTTACTGGAAGTTTCAGAATTGCATCCACTTGTGAAGCATCAAGGAACAGAGTGAGTAAAACACTCAAAAAGCAGTTATGACTCTGGAAGTGATGGGGTTTTGTGAATGGTGCTTGCTCTTAATGACGAAGAGTTACAGAGGAGTGTGTCAGAAATTTTGCAGTGCAAAATGCGCAGATTCAGTAAGAGTAAAGCTTCTTGCAGGGCAAAAAGCCCAGAAATGCAAAAAAAAAAAAAAAATACACCAAAGGGAGAACAAGCCACCTAGCAAACATGCTACAGCAATATGAGTGCAAGATTAGAGACAAAGATGAAAATTAAACTGTCATATTTGACCTAGCAAGACTAAACTTTTCATTTTAATAGTGTTTTCAAAAAATATATTAACACTATACAAAGGCATAAATCTTTGTCTAATGTGATCATCATATAAACAAATTGTGTTTTCCAGTTATGGAGACATAAGCCAGATGTCTTTTTTCCCCTCTTCAAAAGGGTATGCAAGAGGACTCGAACTTAAAACGAAGACTTAACACTAAGAATTATCAGCTGCCAGCATGTACACAACATGACGGAAACTATTTTTTATTGCTTCTTTGCTCCTGTGTCCTGCCTTTTCTCTAGTAACGTTCAAGGGCTGGTATTGCCTTGAAATGACCTCACTACCTACCAGTTACCACGAGAGAAGCCAGCGTTGCAAGAGCTGCAGAGTCTTGGCATGGAGAGAATTACCTATTGCCAAAAGGAATGCATTGAGTCTGTATTTTCACCGCAGCATATTTAAGGGGGGAAGGAGGAAAGCGGTCAATGAAATAAAGCTCTGCCTTCAGACAGTCTTTGTAACATGATGTGTGAATAAACATCTCTGCTCACCTCAATGTATGGAGTTTTATACTAGCATAAAACTGATTGCACTAGCAAGGCTTATTTCCATAGTGAGAAGGAAAAAAGATGGGGGAACAGCTGTGCATAAAGATCCTGACCCTGAATAAGGAAGCTCAGTAATCCTATCACCAGTCAGTTGAATATCACTATAAAGAAGATAGGAGAACAATTAGAATCCTAATAACATTAGTTAATCCTTTTCTAAACTTAATAGCATATAATAATTGCCATCACCTTTCCTCCCCTTCAGTTAGTGCAAACTTCACAGTATTTTAAGAACTATAAAAGAAGTTCATCGTGTGTTTCAACATTGTGCTGAAAATATGACTAGGGGGTCTATTCAGTTCAGTCTTAATAATTAAAACTGTCATTTTCAACAAACAGCAAAAAGGAATTAAAGTGTTCATAAATACAGTAAAATGCTGCCTGTACATATTAAGAATAAAAACCTTATTCCTTCTACCAACTAGAATCTAATGCAAAATAGCATGTGGCAATATGCAATTCTTATTCAACTTCTGGCACAAGGTCTTCCAATAAACTTTTTTTAAGGTATACCCATCAACAGTAAGACCTTTAAAAATGAGCATAATTCCTAGAAATGTACTGAGACAGACCAGTGGCCAGAGTGTTTCAGTCCTCAAGTATTCCACTATACCACTTTTTACTGAATCAGTGTTTTTGTTTTACCACATAAAATGAAGAACAGCTTCTTCCTTCTTATTTTGAATTTGTTTTGCCCTAATTCACTCAGATTTAAATATGCTACCGCACATGGCACTTTCTTCCCCCATCATTATTCACACTTCTTGCAAGTAAGAGATGTGGGATGATATGGAAAGAATTTTAAATACATATATATCAAATTCCTTCCTTCTCAATGCAGACTCCATGAAATAGACACTCAATAACCAAACTTTTACTTCTGATCAACCGAATTAGAATAGTTAGTTTCCTCAAAACTTACTCTTCCTCCTTTTGCTCTGAACATGCCAAGCAGTTGGATCTTGGCAAGCAGACTGTCACTTTATTGATAGTTTGAACAATCTACAGCTCTTTGAGAAAGCATTGTATTTATCTCTGCTTAAAGATTTAAAATCCATGTGCTCACAGTGCCACTAAGTACAAAAGCGTCACACAATCCACTAGAAAGCAGGCAGCTCCTACATGGAAGCCATCCTACAAATTCTACAGCTTTGCACAATTTATGTAGTGCAGGACCCAAGTACAGAGACCTCCCATCATTAACACTTTAGACAATTCCTATTCCTCGGGGAGCACAACACAAGTATTACTGTATCTTCCAGGGTTTTAATGTGAAATATTTACTGACTTTCATATAAAAAAGTACTTTCTGCATAATGGCATGGAGAATCAGATGTAAATGAAGATTCTAATTGTTATAACTGTTATTTCATTCACTCAATCTCTTTTCAAGAACAATTTGGCTTGTTCACTGCATTGCACCTAAAACTTTAGATGTCAAATGTTTTCATGTTTTACAGTTGTACTCCTAAACATATTATACATGTCTTCCCTCTTCTCTGTAAGCAAGTGTGTTCAATTTGCCTATATAACCATAAGAGGAATTATCTTTTCAGAAACTTACTGGATTCCTAGCTCATTTTTGAATGCCAGCAACCATAGCAAGTTCAGTATTGCAGCCACAGCACATGTGCAAGTAAATTATGAACAGCAAATCCTTGACAAGGAGAAAAGTAGTGACTTCGGGTGGCAAGCCAGCGTCCTTGCAAAGGTAAGCTCATGCAAAACTAGCAGGTGTATGAGGAAGCTTGAAATCCCAAGACCCAGAAATCATTGCCAAGGGAAAACAAAAATTTGCTGCAATTTAACAGCGCTTTGTGCAAAGTGACAAAATACAAAACAAACAAAACAAAAAGTATACAATAAAAAGGACACAATTCTGGAAATTTTTATACAATGTACATTTTTGCAGAAAATTTTTTAATCCAGACTAAGCAAAGATACTTACTCATTGACTTCATACACAAACCGTTTTACGATTGTCAATAGCAAGACTGTGACAAACATCTGTAAGAGCAGGGAAACTGTAAAAGCTAGAAATCTGGCCTTTATTAATGATACTTAACTTACATTTAAATGTAAGTTGGTCTAGAGCGGTTCACATTTGGGGAAATATTCCATGAAAGGCAAGCAAATTTGCCTAATAATTTCTGTGATTCTTAATGCATCCACAAATTGGAAAAAAAAAAGAACATATAACCATAGTCACACCACTTTGGTTCCTACAATGAAGTAACTGACTAAATATTTACTATTGAGACTTCTGTTGTGTGATCTATCCATAGAGTTTCACCATGAATATACTTTTCATTCTGGAAATAGCCTTCTAGCTAACTAAGTTGCCCTCTGGGCTCTTCCCTTCCCACTTCACTCTATTTTAAAACACCAAATAAAATCTGTACAGATTTTTACTACAAATAATTTTCCTTCATTTTCTTTCAGGTCATTTTGATTATTCTTCCTATCACAGAAATAGCACAGCTGGAGAGCTACTGTCCAACTGCTCTGAATACTTTACAGTCTGACAAGCCTGAGTAACGGGTAACACTCCTGCTTTTGAACTACACACATGCCCTTTCAGTTGGAAATCCCACCTTCTGAGTATTTGTGAATGGTGGAAGAAGGAGGACAAGGCAAAAGGATGCTGGAGTAATCTGTATGAACAATCATAAAAATCACACTAACTTTTTTGACTACAGTAAGTATCATGTACCTGGGACTAACTGTCCACACAACCCTTACATCTGGTCTGAGTCACTACAAAGATAGAAATCATGCAGTATTTGGCATGGTCTGTATTCCATATTCTGTATTTAACTGTATTTGGCAGCATCAACAAACTGTTTTGAAAGTTTTAAGGAGACCAACTAGGTCTACCAGTATGCCTCCATTGTTTGTTAGGTTAAAAAAACTCTCTAGTTTAATTCACAAATATTATTTTACATTTCCCATCAAAGATTTAGATTACTGATGAACTTTTATCATAGAACTTTTATAGTTCAAGGCTTTTCACATAATAATATTCATAATGTGTTCTTCCCTTTAAAATGTCACACAAGGTTAATTAAATTCAGAAACTTGTTTTAAAATAAAATGATTAGTAAACATTTAAACAACAGGAACTGGCAATACTGGCATATAAAGAAACACTGAATATTTAAGTTTCACTTGCTTTGGCTTCTTTAAGGTCACCATTTTTAAGAGACTTGTGAGATTAGCAGCATTCTCATATCAGCAGTTCACTTTTGGACAAAATAGCAGACAGTAGTCCAGCAATGGGCCAATTTGTTTCACGGGACACAGGTTCATCCAAACCTTTTCTAGGAAGTTATTGACACTTTAAATTAAAGTCAATAAAATCAGGAACTGGATATATAATTTTCAGGTGCCAAAAAAAAAAAGGAAAGAAGAAAAGAAACTGCAGACGGGTTAAACTTAAATGAACATTTTCAGATCAGTTTTAATAGTTAAAAAAAAAGCAATATATATCATACAGGTGTTTTTTCAGAGCCTAGTAAAACAATTTTCTGACATGTCCAACTACCGTATTTATACTCCTTATATTACTTCTATATATATTTTTAGGAAACTATGAATGACACTTTAATAAGAAATCAGACTTTTTTAATATAATGAGTACCAGATTTTGTGTACCAAAAAAGCAGATTCACACAGGTCTGATTAAAAATCAGGACTAGCATCTCCAGTGTGGCATGCAAGGTTTCATTTTGCCATGAAACTGGAAGACAGCCGAGTACCGTCACTTAATTCTGAAATTTACATTGAATTGGCACTAAAGGTACTTACTGGCTGAGGCCTGAGGTTGAATGCGAGGTATTCCTCCATTTGGCACTTGAAAGTTTGAGTCACTTCTGCTGTTTTTCACAGACTCAGCTTGGATGTTAGATGTCCTGGACAGGTTTGGAAGACTACGCCTTAGTTTTTCTGTACAAATACAAAGATACCACAACATGTAGTGTGATGCTGGACAAAGGTCAGGTTGTGAATCCGTAGCTGAACCCCAAACCTCACTGATGCAAAATGTTAGCCACATAAAACTACACTGTGATTTAAAAGCATATTTTGTTACATTAATTCTTCTCAGATCTATCACATACAGAATATTTATCCATCTAAAAAAGCAAGAATGTACATTTTTCACCTGTGGTGAAAAAAGTCAAGCATCTTATGTTTTGAAATTGAAACATAACTGGATTATGATTCTCTGAGTTTTGTTGTACTATTGTGAAAACTGGACAGACAAACCTAATTTGCAGTTTTACACAATTTTTGAATTATTTACCTATTTATAACAGAATGCTTGCCTGAAGAGTAAAAACATTGGTATTTGAGTAAATTTTCGAGACTGCCTAGTCCCACATCAGCCCATTATACAACAAAAATCAGCCACCCACTTGGAAAGAACCTCTTCATACACAGCATTCAAAATTACTCAAGTGTCCAGTTATGCTTCATCTTTCACATATGACTTGACTATCTACTCAGCTAATACTGATTCTTCAAGGGCCTACTAACATTTTTACCATTGCTCACAGAATACAAAAAGATGGCACTAAATATTTCTCAAGTCTAATGACGTTCTGTGTTTCTCCAACCCATGCAGAGCTGGGTTGATGACATACTTTGGACAGACGACTGCAGATGCCTTGATAGGATGAGTGGCCAACCTGATTCTGCAGAGGGATGCAGGGAAGAAGTATGTTAACCATGCACAAGCACTAAAGATGAAAACAAAACTAAATCTTCATCGGCTGAATATTCCTACACGTGTACTCTCGGCACTTAGCAATTTGCACTGCAGTTGGTACACTGTTGAACCCTGTCAAACAAATTTCCCTCCAAACATTCTAGCCAAAAAAAAAGAAAACCTGAACAACTTTTTTTGGCTGCTGCTGTATCAACTCTGAACATCCAAGCAACATTCAACTGCACAAAAATCACTGCAAGAGAATTCCTTGGAAGTGTTTCAGAAACACATGATCACACACTCTACTTTGATCCTTCTGGTATGTGGGATACCAGCTTTTGGTACCTTGCCTCTCATGGGATATTTCTGTTGCAGCTCATCTAGCACACATTAAGACTTTCATAAAATCCCAGAAAAGAATGGGAAAAGAATTCTCAACTAAGTCACAATATAATTGATTACCTTTTGCGTTGTGGATACCTAAAATTTCCCCAAGCCACTATTACTAATAAGGGGAATTCTTACTATCTATATGTATATCCTTTCTAATTTTTTTTTTATTTGCCAGATAAAAACTGTGCTTGCTGAAATGGGAATATGCTTGCAAAATTTCAGCCCAGTTAAAAAAGTTTCTGCCAGATTGCTATCAGGAAAAAGTACATTCAAGAAGAAAAATTCTATCAGGATTACATTATTTCATTCTATGCCAATATAGTATAATTACACTGAGTTTACTGCAAGCTTTATTTTTTATCATGCAGCAGTTTACACAGCTTTGAGATATCTAAATATCCAACAAATGCATGAGTTAAGTACTAATATTTTTAAGGCTACATTCATTGTCAAAGAGTTGAGAGTCCTGTGCTGCCAGAAGAAAGCATTCAGCTGTCTCACAGGCTACAAGCATGCATAAACTGCCACATTATCCTTATCTGACCACAGTTACTTTCCTCTGCATTTTATTCTGTCATCTGCAAGGCCTAACCATAGTGGTCAATGATAGTTTCCCTGCTTTATTTTTGTGCATTTGCCTGCCAAAGATAGACCTTGGTCACCATGAAACTCAATTATATTCAGTGACTGGATAACATCTAAAGCAAATATAAGTCTATCAAATCATCTGACTATAAGGGTTCCCCAGCAGAACTTAAGCTTTGCTTGCTCTGCTTTTTCTTCAACAATTCGGAGATTAAACCATGATGTTACACAAGCACATAGTTTTAGTACTGCACACTATCCAAACTACTTGTGTAACAACTTTGAGACAGTTTTTTACCTTCACTTTTGACATTACTAGTCTGTAAGTCTGTAGGATGGCCTTGAAGTGAAAGACGAGGTTGCTGTAAACGGCTAATCATAGGTTGCGGTGACGCTCGACTGTACTCTATGCTTCGAGCAGGCGAGCGGGAGCGAGGTGAATTTCTTGGAGATTGTTTTGGTGAAGGCCAGGGAGAACTGCGAGGTGATGGTGAGAACCTGCTAACAGCAGGGTGCACTGTGTGATGTGTGCCATCTTCCTCATCTTCTAAGCTCTGCGCATCAAGCTCCTGGTCGCTGAACGTGCCTCGCCTTGTAGAATTGCAAGAGGAACCAGAACTACGCCGAGAAGCAGTTGCTGCGTACTCTTGCCGGAGGCCTGGCAACAATGAGAACATTGTTTACTTGCTTCCAGCACACAGACGGTTCACACTAGAGACAGTGCCTACAAATATCTATGCAGTTCTCAACTTAAATTTGGCTCACCTTTTATTTGAGGCATTACATGAATTCAGATTAGTACCAAAAAGTTGTCTACCAGCTAATAATGACCTGAAATAAGTAGGTGAGCATATTCCATTTCCTAGTACAGCAATCATCAGTATAGATGTATTGTGTACTTACTTGTTCCTCTCCTCTCCCAGGCTGGATTCTAGCAACATAGACTACACCTTAGTTTTGGTATCATGTAACATTGTGTAACAATTATAGCAGCCACAATGAAATGTCTCTTGCAATATATTAGTTTATGTAACCAAACAAGCAGCATGATAAGCTGCCCCAAGAGAAACTGGAGTTGTTAGATCAGTGGTCTCTGAAGTGTGGTGCCCACACACCCAGGAGTACACAAAAGAATCCACTGGTGAACAGGAGAAAAATTTGTACAACCAGTATTTTAAAACAGCATTTATTTTGTCTTTATCTCATACTTTTAAAATTTATAATGTTTCATACATTTGTGCATTTTTGTGTATCTAATATATCAGAGTAGCACACATACATAATTTATAAAAAAATACATATATTGGGCCTTTGGTTTGGGTTTTTTTCACTGATAAGGATACACAATAGTCAGGAGACCACCCAGTTAGACAATTGAAATTATTACCACTTTCTGCAAACTCAGAGGGACAAAAAGACACTCTCAACTAAAGCTATAATAAAAGAGAGACATCTACATAGGTGTTTTTTAAACTATTTTTTGTCATAGGGATTTTACATTCTGGTGATTTAAATTACGGTTTAAGCATGATGTCAGCAAGACTGGATTACATCAGGAAGGCACATATCTCCTGAGAAGAATGGTGACAGGCAGTAGTCCATTCTAACCACCATCCTTTTAGCAAATACTCTATCTTACAAATTCATACTCTCTAGCATTTTTTGTCCATTGTCCCTAAAGAACAATTCTGCACAGCAACTTCCTTTCCTTAGCCTGGAGGCTTAAGCCCTTAACCATCTTTCTTGGGTCATCTACACTTGTACATTCACAGTAGAATCTACATACCTTTTCCACTACTGCTAAGCAAGTGCAACTGGAGTTATACAATGAAAAACCCCAATGGCTCCACTGTGTTTTCAGAAAAAAAAGCCACTTACTTTCTTCCTGCATTCGTGCTAAAATTTGCACATCTGTAACATCATTTAACTTGTAATTAGACCCAATAGAGTCTTCATCCATCTCTGATGCACTTAATTCACTGTCCAGAGAGGACTGTGGACTTATCGGAGGATTTCTATCTCCCGAACTTTTAAGATGACCTATGGAAAGAAAATAAAGAAACAGGAAATGTTACTTAAAAGAAAGGAAAAAAAGGGAAGCTGCATTTCCTTTCCCAGTAAAAGAACTACCAATCTGAAAACAGATTATTACTGAGACATTTAGTCTGACAGACCATTTGAAACATTTGATTGCTAACCTAGGGTGAAAATATAACTTACAAAAGCAGAGCTTAGCCATTACCTTCTAAAAATGGGCAACTTTATAAAATCATTGCAATGGTACCTAAACAAATTAGTGACATATAGTCTGGTCTATCATACCATGTTTCAACTGCTATGAAGTTTGCACAGCTCTACAAACAAAAGCAACTGCATACCTGGTTCCATTTGTGCTTTCATTCTCACCTCTGCTTACTACCTTGTAAGACATGAGTTTGACTAGATCTTTCTTAGTGGTAAGGACATGCTGATCCAATGAATATTGATTCAGTTTGGAATGCTTACAATACAGTTTATCTGAAAATACTATCTGTTCCACATACACACCTTTGCTAAACTATAACATGGAAACTATAACAAAGAAAACTCTTCCTGTTTTCTGCCTTCTGGCTGATATCCCATTGCCTGTTACATCTCTGTCCTCCTCAGGCAGACACACCATTGTGGGACATAATGCAGAGCAAAGTTAAGAGAGATGAAAACAAAACCTGAGTAATGGCTCTGGTGCAGTGCAGGCTTCTCTACAAGTCCACACTGAACTACAGAGAGTTGGATTGTCAATGCAGTGCTTTTTTCACCTTCCCTGTAAGCTAACTTTAACTAAAGTATATACAATAAGCCAAAAGTATGACTTCAGAATAGTGATATGTTCCAGGCATCAATTTTTATCATGCAAAGAAAACATCTACAGTGTAGAATAAAGGCAGAAAACATCACCTGAATTTAGTGTTTACACTGATGGCTGCAAAGCCTTGTGGAATGCCTTTAATTAAAAATTGCATCTTCTAGATTATATAGTTCACATCTCAGAAGTAGTGATGGATATATTACATACCAAATGTTTCAGTTAGTAAACCTACTGTTTATTAACTATTGCAACTGTAGCTGCAAAGACTTTGCAACTACCAGCACCTAAGGTTTGAATACTTACCATGCAACTTACATGCCATTTAATTCCAGAAGCCACTGACTGACCTTGGGACGCCACAGGACTAAGGTTCTGTTTTAATCTAACTGCCAACATACATCAGTGATTTTTTTGGCACATGGACATCCAAAGAAAACATTTGAATAAGTATCTCATGTCAGAAACTCTATAAAAAAGGCTTTCCTAAAAAGCTTAAATACTGCATGATGCAAACATCCTACAAAAGACTGACAAGTTTTTGGTTTCTTTCTTACTCTAGTTCAATGCAAAGTCATCTATCTGAGCATGTTTTTCAAAGGAAGAGGAGGAAGAAGACAGCAAAAGACTAGACACACAGTCATTTACCTGAGGTACCAGAAGGTATGAGCTGTTTCACTAAAGCAGATTTCACTGGTGTTGAGGAGGGAGAGTTAAAACCACTGCTGTAGGGACTACCGGTATTTGGACTATAGGAGCTTGCGTAACTGACCGCACTGAAAGGACTGCTGTACAAACTCTGTCTCTTGAGAGCTGTAGGAAAGAGGAGAAAAGTGATGAATTATACTGAAGGAACCAATGAAAAATTAATACAATACTATATAGTATCTTCAGTGTGATTTAATGTCTATACAGTTCAAGTAGAAAATTTCAGACACCAGAAAGTTTTTCAACTGATTTCTTCGCCCCCTAGCTATAACCATATTGTGAAAGGAGTGGGAGAAGAGGACAAGATAAGATAGTGATAAGTACTTTCATCGTAGCAGTCAGATCTAAGATCACTACAACTGATCTCTTCAAGATGTCCAGTGTTGGTGCTGGGAAGCAGGAGGACAGTAGTAGCTAAGTTACATTAACATACATCCTATGCACAATTGCATACAAACCAGAGCACACCACGAAGTCGAGTTCTCCAGAACTCACAGACCTGTGTAGATCACACAGTACTTCCACAGAACTAAGCAATACCACCTACAAAATTTCCCTAAGCATATGCTAAAATGAAAAAGCATTAAGCCAGGCAAAAGCTTCTGTTTATATTTCTGGGTACCATGAACCTACCAGGCTAAAGCAAATTGACTGTAGGGATTATTCCCTTCTGTTCTAATGACTTAGGACTTTTTGTCCACAGCCTTCAACCTCATATATAACATAAGATCTAAATTGGGTACTTTCCTTTGCCATTTATTGTAAATATTTCAATGCTAAAGTACTTTCAGATAAATGTTAACCACTAGTGAACATTTTCCATATGATACTGCAATTCCCCCAATTGCCAGGTGTATGATTTGCATAGTTACTTAATTGATTATTTTGTTCAAAAGTTTTACTTTATTTTAACATAATAGAAAATGGAATTTCAAACGGGGAAGTGGGTACCTAAGGAAAATTTGGCACTTTTGGTAAAAATCCGTTCCTTCATTGCTGAAAGTATATTTATACAGAAGTGTATAAAAGATCAAATTAAATCACAAAACATTAAGCTGAAAGCTAGAGGTCCTAACTTGATGGTATGTAAATCTGGATTAGATTAAGTTGCAGCTCACCTAGCTGCAGAAAGTAAGCCATTTAGAGAATGTTGTGTGACATTTCTATGAGTGAAAATGGGCTTCAATAAGCACAGTAGCAATTAGGCTATGGATAGTAGTGGACAAAAAAAAAGGAATTGAACTTTAATTTATTTACTAAAAATCACTGCTGTTTCGACATTACAAGAAGCCAAAAGGGACTACAGTTGCATGAAATGCTGTTTTCAGCAGCAAAGGCTGCTTTACCTCCTCCTCCCTTCTTTGTTCTTACTCGCTACACCTCCTCAACTGTCCAGTACAAACAATGGTGGGGCTGCGCTATCATCTGGCCTACTAAAGTGGACTTAAGTTAAAAACATCTAGAGTATTTTAACTGATTGCATCACTAAGTAAGTTTTTAGTAGTGCCTTAAAAAAACATGTTATCCAACCAAGCCAATGGCAGAATGTAGCAGAGGCAAAACCAGCAGAAATTAAAGTTGACTTTGAAGCAAATTCCTAAAACTGCAACTTGTGCAAAGGTACTTTCTAAACCAGTTAGTGTTACCAGTAATTTAGTTAGAGAGAAAAGACGGTTATAGATGAAGGATGAAACGCTTGATACTTCAGCTTTCACTGCAAGTTTTAAACAATACGTATTAATTTCACCAATTAGTGAACTCGGTGAATTCTAGCAAGTATTCTTGAGGTACCTCCACTTTATTATGAGTGTCAGAAGGGAAATATCCACTTTATTACAAAGCTCAGGTAACAAAATCAATAATTACAACTCGTTGTATTCTGGTTGACTTACAAGAGGCCACTCCTTTGACAGCAAGTTCTGGCATTCACATAGGAATCCTAAAGCACCTATTCCAACTGAATCTTTTTTCTCACGCTGAAAATAATTTACTTTTCATCTGTTGCAGAAAGTGTCAGTAAAAAACCTCTAAAATGTAAGACTGCACAACAGTTCTTTTGTACTTATTACATAGACAAGTATTTTAAAATAGTAACACAAATTAGAAAACAATTGTACTACTGTATAACCTTCAAAACAGGCTCTTTGTACATACCAATAATGATACAAAATATTTGATCACACAGATTTCTTTAGATGAAACTAAGTATACTTTTGCTACATATAAAAAGTTTGCTCTGGTACGTGATGAGCCTTAATATGTGCAGTAGTTTTCATCCTAACTAATGCAAACTTCTACCTTTCTCAGCATTTTCCCCGGAAAAAAAAAGCTGGATTCAAACTCTTTTCTGGTCCAGAACTCCTAAAGGTTTTCCAACGGGGATTTCTGTAACTCAGGAAGACATTGCTATTTTACAAATAGAGATGTGTTCTTTATTAGGAGTGCCAGACAAAATCAGCATGACAGATAACTCATTTTAACATTAAAATGATCCTATATTGGATAAAACACTAGCTTACAAAAGATTACACATTAGCTCTCAAAACACCAAAGGGGAGGGTTGATGATCGACAATTTTATTTTAATGGATTTTCTTTTATAACATTCAGAAACAGTATGCAGCATCTAATTCCTTTTAGTTAACATTTTGTTAAAACTGTCATGAATCTCTCTTGCTGTAGAAAATAGGAAAATTTGAGTGTAGAATACACCTAAGGCTTCCTCTAGTCTGAACATGCTTCCAACACTGAGCAGGACTTGCTCTGCAATTGTAAACCTGAGCTAAATAGTGACAAGGCACTGTGCATCAGTAACTGCTCCCAGTAGTTTGGAGCTGAGAGCTGGTCTGCCCTCCTTTATTATCACACAGTGGAAAACAGGATGGAATATGAATATGTGAAATACAAGAGAAACAGCAAAAAGATATTAAATTAGAAAGAGGTAACAACAGGAACTGACAACATTACAAAGAGTCAATGCAAAAGAAACATCAGCAAGGATTCAGGAAAGAAAGTAACAGTAGTGTGAAAAGCCTTATCCACAGAGACTGGAACCAAAATCGATAAACTGATGCAGTAGGTAGTAACAGGTTAAGTGATGGGTCCATGAGGAATAAGTGTTATGTAAAATATAAGTCACAAGATAATCCTGAAGTTGTGGGGTACAAAACACAAACAAGGTTACAAGCAGCACTCCTCATCTCCTCCAGTGGAGCTTCCTGCTACCCTGTATCTGTAATAGATGGGTTGCTATAAAGGACAATTTTCTATTTTGTTACAAATTCATTTTTTCATGCAATCTGCTCCAACCAGCAATATTAGTGCCTATCTCTTCTACCATTAGTATTTTCTCCTATTAGTACTTTAGATGAATTGCAGTATTCTTTCAAGTATCACTGCCAGAGGCAGATTCTTAGGTCTAAGGAAAAAAAATGAGGTGAAGTTACCTAAAGACATTGTTTGAATGATCAAACTTTCAAATATGTGCATTTCATAGGGAAGTTTCCTGCCATTCAGTTTCAACTATGAATTTTTAAAGATATACCCTAAGGGTAACAGAATCTGTGGTACTTCTGGAAGACTTCTACTCACTTACGAAAAGAAGGTAAACCATGAAAAGAATTAGGTCAATCAACTGCTATCCAGTCTTAAATATTCAGTAGTATTCAAATTCCCAAACCTGGATCATCATTTGTAAATCTCTGTGATCTGAATACTTTTCTTTGTTTAGAATTTCAGTCTTTGCCTGTAGCAAATTACGTTAACTGTTCAGGAAAATTGTTAATAGATGTCCAGGCAGCATAAAAAAAGCACAAGAAACAGAAGAAGATCAAAGGTGACTCATATTGAAGGCACTTTTACCACTATGCCTATGATTGTTATAAGAATAAAAAATGGATTCAAATTTTATTAAGAACAATTTTAGTACAAACCAGAAAAAAGACTGAATCGCTCCAGAAAAGGATCCAAGGAAGGGAAAAAAGTTACAGTCAAATAAACTTGGCACGAAGTTTACATATAACCACGTAAAGAAGGTGGTAGTTGGGAACACTCCTGGAGCTGTGTGTGTTCACTTACTCCTAGCTCAAGTGCAGCTGTTCTGCTAACTACTGAACATAACAGTTAAAAATGTAGCAGAGTGCAAAAAAATTGAAATACAGGGAGAAAACAGCTATTAATAGCAAGAAAGTAAGTGTCTCAGGATAATATTTTAAAAAATAAAAATAGATTCCAATAATGAAATTAAAATAAAGCAAGAAAACAGATGGACAGAGAATTCTAATCAGTCCTTCAGCATTTTCCTGCTGGTTTGACATAAAAAATGCTGGTAATAGAAGGATGGAGAATGTAGGCTTTCATGCTCACAGGGTCAAATACTCTCCAGTTTTGAATATAACCAACTAATTTGTATCAAGGAAGAATCATGAACTTTGGGGTTTTTTAATCTGCTTGTAACAAGATCTTAAGTTACTGGGGATGGGAGGAAAAGAAATCACTATTACCTCTCCAAAGTATTCACAAACTTAAGCCTCCATTTCCTTAGATGAAATAAAATAGATAATCTAGCAGAAAACCATGTTAACATACTGTCAAGCACCTACCAATTATGATAGTTTAATACCGGCTTCTATTTTAAAATAAGACAAGAAAACCTTCAAGTTAAAAACACTGTTTCTTCCTGAAAACGTCTGTCCAAATTATGAAGATAGTATAAAACTGAATTCATGACTCACAATCTATGCCGCCTTTTCATTTTGTTCATACAGTTCAGAAAATGAGTCGAATTAATTACTCCTTGTAAAACATAACAAAAACTTAAGACCCAAGTAATTGCTGAATGTCTTATCTCACAACTATCAGCTAATTTTGACTCTGTTTCAGAGTAAATGCATACAACCCAGTGGTTTTAGCGTGCAGGAACTCACCTGACATTGTTTGTTCCAGCCTGTGGATCAGTGACTTTTTAGCACATTCAACATCAGGACTTGGGTAATCCAATACCTGCCTGCACCAAACTAATGGACTGACACATTTTTGCCCTGGAGTCAGTTTCTTCTTTGGAGATGTATATAACCTGGAAAAAGAGGGGGAAAAAAAAAATCTATGAGGACAAACAAAATGAGCATAAGATCAGGCATGCAACAAAATACCACATACTATGCTATTTTTATTTTTATACTCTATCTATACTATAATACAATCCCAAAAGATAAAGAAAGCACAAATTTTAGCTTACGATTAACTTTTTTGGATACAGCATATGGCTGCTCAAGGACTTCTGGCAAAAAGTGCTGCCTATCTTGCTATCCCAGGATATACCAACTGATATGCAAGGAAAAAAAAAAGCCTTTTCAGACACTTTAGGTATATGCACAATTTCACTATATCACATAAATGCACAATCCAGGATTATCTTTTCAGATTTAAGTAACATTCACCTGAAAGAAGGAAATAAAGCACTATGCAATAGGGAACTGTTGTTTTACTAACCAAAGATGTAGCAAGCAATTATCATCTTAACAGCCAAGGAGCAGTGCTAAAGTGCACAAAACACAGGTACTGTTTCAGTAGCCTTGAACAATAAGCATTTTATTTTTATTTATGATTTATATCCCACCACCTGATCCTTTCATTTTCTTCAAACACAGAACAAAAGGACTATCTCTATCCTAAAGGGTATACAGTCAAGCATCAGAAACAAGGAAAAAGAGATAATGCACACAGAGTAGAGAGAAACAATGAGATCATATTGTTCTGAAGACATGCTGAAGCCTTTGTCTGTCAGCATCTCCATTAATTTCTTTTAACATCAACATTCCATGACTGAAGAAAGTAGTGTTCCAGTTTAAAGGCTCAAGAAATTTAGCTGAAAAGTCTCCTCTTTCAACAGAGAGAGTAAAAGAAAAGTCACAACCAATCACACACACTCAAAATAGGGAAGCTTAAGCCTTACTTTGGACTAGAACCAAACTTGGAAATGTGCTTCAGCAAAGACAACAGTGAATTGCAAGATGCACAGCCAGAACTAGAGCTCACGCATATGCAAGAACAACTAAATGAGTGTTTCTTCTAGGAGTAATGACAGACTTCATGTTCCAAGTGAATATGACTGTATGCCACACACTGTAACTTAGAAACATCTGACAGTCTAATCAGCCATGTTTCCTTACAAAATAGACAGCAAAAAATTGTTTCCTTTATGCCAATGACATCGGCAACACAGGAGTTATTTCCCACAACTTTTGTCGTTACAAGATTATTAGCTGATCTTTCCTCTGTAATTCTAGAAGTGGAACTGTTTCTTTTATAATAGCTTTAAAAGATTATTCTTTTAATTACTACCAGTAAGTTCACTTCTTAAAAAAGCTTCCCAAGAAGCATAATTATAAAACCACCATGAATATCTCACCCTAAACACTGATCTTTGTTTAGAGCTCGCTCTGAAACACTCTGCCCTCAAACACTGGAATTAGCAAGCTATGCTTGCAAATACAGGAAACAAGATTTTTATTAGCTGCCAGGTTTTCAAACAAAAAAGGAAGCTGTTTGTAACAAGGCAAATAGCCACTGCCACCTACTGTAGTTCAAGCAGTTTATGCTCTGGCCAGTATCATGTTATAACTTATTTTGTAGAAATCCTAACAATCTTCACAGGCACTCTGCCCACAAGAAGAGCTGAAAGCCCATCACATATTTATAGCCCTAAAGATCCTTGAAAAGAACAAGAATCACTTAATTTTTACAGTTCTGTGTAAACAATTACAAAATTTTCTATACTTTCTGCAATTATCTCCATACAGTTAAAAGTAACGTTTAACATTTGCTATCTCTCTAACAGTCTGAATTTACTGTCTTTTTAGCATTTTTTGCCTATACTCTTTTCTGTCCTAAGGTATGTTTATACAATACAAAGAAGCGTCAAAGGCAACAAAGACAACTTTTGTCCTGTACAGGCCACACTCCCTCCTAGCTCTCTGGATAGCTGACATGCCTTGCTGTCTTTGAGAAGTTCCATGCACATTTGAAGTATTCACAGTAATACCCAGTATAAAAGGCATTAAAGTGCATGTCCTCTTTGAGAGACATACCAAGGGGGTACCTTCAACAAACCTACAATATTGCTCTAATGAAAATTGCACGTGGTAGTTTAAGCTTCAACACATTCTTTTCTGCAATTTCCAACTGTTGCATTTGTTTCACAAGTAGTTTATTTATTGAAGCAAATCCAGGCTCACACTTCTCCACCTTGCTTTCTAACCAAATATATATTGCATATTCTTCCACCTCTTTCCAACTCCTTTTCCTTTAACAGCCTTTGTTTTCATAACTCATACTTCAAGAAAAGACAGACCTTCAGGATATACATATTTCATGCAACTCCACTTCATGACATGCACATATACATTGATGTGACAACAAAACAGCTCTTTCAGGGCAGTTTCTTGAACATCATGCAATTATGAAGCCTCATTACAAAGCAGTGATCCTTATTTCCCATCTGACAAAGAAGAGCCAATCTCAAGTTTTGAGACTGACTTAACTCTACTTGCTTTGTCTAATTTGGATTTAAAAAAAAACCCAAAAGGACCAAGGAAAAGGCTAAGAATCAGTGATGCCTCTACTACTTCTTCCTCTCTTCCCAACAGCAGGAACAGAAAAAGAACAGAGACTATGAAGTATGTACAAATAACTTCATACAGCTAAATGATCTTCTTTATCAGACTACTGTTTGATCCAAAAGATATAGGTCTTCCTTAGCTGAAGAGCTTTCCAGAAGAGATCCCTTTTGTACCTCTTAATGCATTCTACAGCAATGCAACAGCATGGATTGGCAGCACAGCAACTTCAAGATTGAAGACAATCAGAATAACTTCATACATCTTTAACCACCATAAATCACTTTCTTAAAACAGGAAGTTGAAAACACTGAGGAAGCTGACATCTTACAGTTACCACCCATACTACAAATGTTAACACACCAGAAACCTACACTCCAATTTCTCCACAGGAGAGTAACTCTACAGTCCAGTGACATAAGGTCAAGTAAAAGAAAACAGTATATAAAAAGAAGGAGCAATCCTCAGGAGCTTTGATCTATTTTGAAACAGCATTAAGAAGCCCAGACACTATGATTCTGCTGCACACAGTAATACTTCCTTCCCTTGGCTGTCACTAGTGAACTATGCCACAGCAGCACTAACCTGAAGCTGAAAGCAGGCAGGGGCTCTACTGATTAATTCCAGAAAGACGCAGCACAGAAAAGGACAGAGCTTTTGCAGAAAGACTACTGTCACTATAAGCACATACGATAATGTCAGCCAAATAGGGCAAGCTGTAGCATGTTGTACTAGGACAGCTGAGTCGGAAAGGGCTTTGAAGAAAGGGGACATGACACTGTGGTAGGAGTGGAATACCTGTGTAGGGATTACCTCACTGAGGAACACCTCCCCATGCATTAAAATACAAGAGGCTAGTTGCCATAGGCATAAAACCAGAAGCCAATAATCTAATCAGGAAGAAAGGAAGAGTCTTCATAGCAAAATCCTTCTACTGCTCAGTAAAAGAGTGGGGGGGAAAGATGCAGATGAACATGAAGTCACAGATTTGAATTAGAAAGATGGCAAGTGGAAAGAACTTGAGTTAGAGCTCATTTATTTTAGCTACATTAGCTTTAAAGAAACGAGAGCTACAACAGCTGTAATGAAATGAGAGCAGACAAAACATGATTCAGGCAAAAGCAGGATGAAAAACCTGAAGACACAAGGAGGAGAAAAAGTTGAAATCTAGGGACAGAACAGTAAGAATTTCCTTTAAAATACAAAAAGGAAATTACACAATGAAAAGCTACTGAACATAAATAAATCAAGAGACAATAATACTGGACAGTCTTGGAAACATAATTTTGAACACAACAGTGTCAATCTAAAGTCTTTTAGATCAAGCTAAAACTTTCAGGAAACCCTGTCTGAAGCAATTTAAATAATTAAAATTTAAAATGGATTTTGAATGAACAGGTAAAAATCTGAAGAGAATCTCTGGTCAAAAGAAAAAAAAACCCACCAAAAATTAAGTGACATTACTGTACCTATCTAGCCCACAGATTTTTCTTATCTCCCACTCCAGGAAGTTCCTCTGCTATAGCTATAACTGGCTGAGATACACATTACTTAGCCTGTAATTACTAGTTTTCAGATGTACTTCACAGAATGCTTCTAGTTCCCAGAGATGCACCAGTTACAGTAAACTTCAGGTCTATTCATATCAACTCCAGGATACGAACACTACAAAAATGCTTCGACAATTTCATTAAATCTTCATATTAAAGCAGCACATCTCAGCTACCTGATGCGATTTTTAAGTAGAATTAAGGATATTTGAGAGGTTGCAAAGTGCAATTTGGAACACATCTACCTTTCTGTGACCAACAATTAAAAGATAGTTAGCTATGCCCTGGTTAGTTATAGGAAGTTACAGGTATTATTCATTTCCTCATCCAAAAGAACATGTTGGTGTCTGAAAGAGATGACGTAGAATGGGAAATGGGGCCTTCAAAAATACCATCATGCAGCTTCCCTAGAACTGTCACACAAACTGTCCAACTGTCCACTGAGAAGCTTTTCATAAGGAATTTGTTAAAACACATGCTCTAATGTGGCATTGTTGATACTTACATGGAATAGATAAAAGCTGAGAAGTTCTGTGTCCTATGAAATGTGTTTCAAGATAAAATTCTGCTTAATAACTAGGCTTAAGAGTTCTAACAACACCTACAAGTGGTAGAAATATGAATCATACCTAAACAAGATGTGATTATGAAGTAAATTTCAGGAATATCATTAAGACAGTAAAAGAAACTCGTATCAAAGCTTTTATTATATCTAAATATCAAGAATGTTTAAAAGTTATAAATATCACACAAGAAGTTAGAAATGAAAAAACGTTCCTCGGGATTCTTCCTCCAGTCCTCAAATATTGGTTACACGATAAACACGGATACCTCAAAGACATTACTGAATATTATTTGATGTTACCAGTTGTTTCACTTGATGAAACTGGCAACTTCTGTAATCCTTGGTTCTCCTACATGCTTCTTTTCATATTACCTTCCTAGTTTGTGAAGACATTATCTGAAATGAAAAGCATCAGTTTCTCTTTTACCTAGACCATGGCACAGATATTGATTAGAACCTGTCCAATTTCCAAGAGGCCTAAACCACATTAATACAATGAAATTTAGTATTGAACAGGAAATGCTGCAATATAATTTCAGCAATGGGATTTCATTCAGGTGGAGCTCTATCCTAAAATATTCATGCCATACTTTACTAGCTCACTATGGTAAACTAGGATTCCAAAACAATACTAGTCCCCAAGGGACATCAAGCAATATGAGATGAAGACAATCATTACAGATGACAATCATGTATCTCTAAACAGCCACTTAGCCAACTAAAGACAATGGATGGCTAGAACAGAAACATAAACTCTTATAAATAGGTCCAAATTAGAAATAGCTGCAGAATGAGAGTGAGTATAATAGTAAAAGTATGTGACTTCCATTTTAACTAGTCAGGATACACAACCAATGTGAGGTCTTAAAAAACACTGAAACCATTACTTTGAATTACTAGGTTAATATAAATAGCTCACCAATAATTTAATTTTAAACACAAAATATCTGCCTTTTGTTTGTAAACAAGCTCAGTCAAGTGGCAGCTATTTCAGCCCTAGCAAGGAGACTTTGGACATGAAACTGACAAGAAAACTGTTAAGTGCCAGGCTAGTTTTTACAGCACTGTCATTGAAAGAGGACACAACTGCCCTGAAGTTTGCTGAGCAATTACACGTACAAAATAGATACACAGCATGCTCTATACTCTTTTATGCACATGCTGCAAGTAAATTTTGAAGAAAAGCACTGCATGTTTTGCTCACATGTAAAAGAACCCATCTCAGAAAGTCTAGGTGACCACAAAGCAACCTACAGTGGATTCACAGCTCATTAACTAATCTACAGTAATTGCCCACGTGCACATTTATCCTGCAATAAACTTGAAGCAGCTCTCTTTTTAAAAGCAGCATAGCAAGCGACCCTGCATGCTGTTACCCAGGTGTCTCAAACGTGCTACGCATCCACACCCAACCTTACCCAGCAAGTCAGGCAAGGAAGGAGCTGCATACCAGTTCTCTGAAGTCCCCTCTCCTGGCCTTTTGTCTTTTTAATTAATTAATAAGAAAAGACCCCTTCAGATCGAAATTTGAAAAAAATTAAGTTTGATCCAATCTGGTTCAAGAACAGCTAAACAGGAACACCCATAAAATAGATTATGAAAGTCATGGATAACTTAAGGAAATAATTAGCAGGCCTAAAGCAAAGCCTCCATGGGACTGGGTACAGCTCAGTACTGCATGCAGGTGCAGATGTGCCCATTTGCAACCTTTGGAACCCTATCAAGAAGAAAGTTTCAGCACATCAAATAGGATTCAGAAGTATATAGACAAGAAACTCAACCTAAATTCACTGAAATATTGTTAATAATTTACCATATAATTTGAAGATTGTCTGATGTGCTAAAATGTTTAAAACTATCTGGATTTAACTAACCACAGTGAAGAAGAACAAACAAGCAAAAAAATAAACAGTCTCAAATTTCACCAATACTGCAATGCTGTTTTAATAGCTAATGCTGCTACTAAAGCAGCAGTATCAAAATTCTTTTGCTTGTTAGCTAGTCCTACCTTCTCCTCTACTTTTTCACTTTACATTTCTGTCCTGTGTAGATTTATCTAAATGCATTTAAAGAACTAAAAGCTAAAAATGAGCTGATAAACTCCAAAATGTAGATTTAAAAAACCATGTCACATTCCAGTATCAATTTCAGGCACAGTATCAAGTGTTCCATCTTAAATTCACAGCCACTAATCTCACGTGAGCATTAATGTAAAGCAATGTAATTTTTGCAGTGAAGAAAACTATTTCTTCTGCCATTACAGGGCTGCAGACAATTTTGTAATGGAGTATGAAAATGTCTGTATTATACAAAACAGAGAAAGCCAGCACCCTTTATCATCTATTATCACCCAGAGCAAGGTCCTTCTGAAATGAGAAGTAAAGACAAATCTAAGCTTCTCTATGCAGATATGCAAAATAGGCAAGATGAATCAATTTTTTACGCACAAACTATGATTTAAATTTAGAGTGTTTCCACAAAAGATTTCCTCAGCTGCTAAGAGATCTTTGGCTTTTACAGTGTATAATCCCATATTTTAAACAGGATTTTGGGTTAAGCAGTAGTGACCCAAATCCATTTGAACCTGAAGGAGTTCATACTAGGTTTAAATTTCATCAAGTACATTCACCCATTCAGTTGATTCAATTACTTTTTGAGAGAACTTGCATGACCAAGACCTTAAGAGCAAGATCTTTATGAAACAGTTTAAGTGAAATCCACTTACGTCATCCTTCCTATCTTCACAGGCTTGTTTCTTTTTTATTGCTCCACTAGCCCTCTGAAAATTTCAAACTTCATTTAGAGCAATTACCTCCATTCATCAAATGCAAAATCATCCTCCCTTCATAAGAAACAAAAATGGTTTTGAAGTACTTAGTGTGTCAATAGTTGAATTAAAAGGTGTTCAGAAATTCCACGAGCTTGACTTCCATTTTTATTGAGCAGTTTAGAACAAAAAAACCATCAGTCAGTCTAGCCAAACCACATTTATCATTAACTGCATAGTAAACTAGAGTAGGAAAAGACAATTTTTTTTTAATTACACATTCATATTTTGTGATGTGTGCAACAATAAGTAAAATTTAACAACTGCTCTTTTCTAGGTGTGTTTGTGTCTCAGTCAGTGTCCCCCACATCTGAGACTGAATTAGTTGCTAAAACATATTTTAGCATTATACTTGCCAAAACACTAGTAAAGAAATGAAGACATGCAAAAGACTGCATTTAAATTTTATTATCTTTTGAGGACTAGAACTTGCACAGAAACATGATGGTGCCACAAGAACTGGCAGCATGAGTAACATGCCAAACACCTGACACCAGCAAGAGCAGTGCCCAGCAAATCAGTGCTCAGCACTGCGGCTGCCCCACCAGTGTTCTGAACCATGTCAACAAAAACACAGCACTTATGGCACCACTGTCACCACACACTCTGTTGTGACATTAACTCTCACTGAAGAGATGCATGATACTGTCCATAACATATAAAGCTATAACGTCTATTGTCACTAGAGTTCATGACACTGACAAACTCCCATTCTAAACTTACCATGCAAATTTACTATATTCTATTTCCATCAAGGGCTATAAGCCACCAGATTACAGGGTATACACTGAGAAATAAGAGTAGCTGCCTTGCACAGACTTGTCATTTGGGCGATGATGCCTTGTGTTAATTTAGCGTTGGATGAGAATAAACTTATGCTCTCATACTTCTCCAGCGGATCAGGCTGGAAGTCAGGCAAACGACTTCTCCAAGGAAGTGCAC
Source organism: Neopelma chrysocephalum (assembly GCF_003984885.1). Classification (NCBI taxonomy): domain Eukaryota; kingdom Metazoa; phylum Chordata; class Aves; order Passeriformes; family Pipridae; genus Neopelma; species Neopelma chrysocephalum. Next base: position 1,721,471 of record NW_020897700.1, on the reverse strand, counting down.
ACACTGTCTCCTCCCTAAGCAACTAAAATATTGCTCATGCATGGAATCATTCCAGCATTTTTAAAGGCGTTTCTAAATCTGAAAGACATCTTTGTTTTTTAAATTTGTCTGCACGTTTGCTTCCAAAGACCTTTTAGATCAACCTACAACCAGTTCTGCCCCAAGTTAAATTGCTTGTTACACTTTTCCTCCTGTACATGCTTCCCTTGCATTTCTCTGTTGACACTGTGCTCCTCCCCACTATTTCTCCTGCAGCTCTAAAGCTGCTCAACTGTCATAGGAAACTTCAAAACGACAGCTGGACAACAGCGTGATGTTTTGAGAGAGCAAACCCTGATTCTCAGTGGAAGCTCATCCAAGTGCAATAATGACAAGGCGAACAGCCACCTGCAGGTGTTTCTGCTGGAGCAGCAGGGTAAGCAGTCCATTTAAAAAGACGAATCACCTAAGGGAATCCGTGGTCCTACATCATTAGCAACAAACGAGAACACCTAAGGGCAACACGTTTATGAGATGAAAAAGTGTATTACGTTGCTGCCTTCACAACTGAAAGAAATCAAGGCATAAAACACGCCTGATACACGTCTGAAGTGTAACAGTACCTGTGGGCAAATTCTGAACTAGCCAAGAAATTTCCCACAAGTTTCCCAACGCGTCCACACCTCCTGAACTCGCGGAAACACTGAGGGCTGATCCTGCGGCAGCACTGGAGCCGCTCTGGTCTCCGAGGGACTCGCTGTAACGCTGCCACTGCGGCCGAACAGCAGCGCGGAGCCGCGGGCCTGCGGGGAGGTGCGATGTGCTGTGCAAAGCACAACACCCTTCCCTGGCAGACTTCGGTACGTCTCGGAGAGCTAATTAATCCCTTCATCCAGCTCAAAAGGCGAGGCTGCCTCCGCCACACAAAGCCCCGAGACCCCCTCCGACACCAAGGACGCGCCTGGAAACGGCCCCTTCCTCCCAGGCGCGGCGGGGGAAAGGGACGCGGAGCCCCGACCGCCCCCTCATCAACCTATCCCCACCCGGCCCCCTCCTCACCAGCCGGTCTCGTCCTCATCGCAGCCGGCCAGCCGCTCCAGCTCCTCTGGCCTGAGCACCGCCGCCTCGTCCAGGAGGCCATTGCCGCCCCCGCCCTCGCCGCCGCCGGGCTCCTCGGGGGGCGAGCGCCGGGCGGCGGCCCGGGGACTGAGGCAGCGGCCGTCGGGCGACGGGGAGGCGCCGGGGGGCGGCGGGGAGGGCCCGGCGCTCGGCAGGCGCTTGGGGCTGGCGGGAGCGGCGGGCAGGGCGCCGTGGCGGCTGCGGAGCTGCTCGTTCTGCTTCTCCAGCTTCTTCACCAGCTCCTGCAGCTTCCGCACCTCCGCGTCCGCGTTCACGCCCGAGCCGACGTCCTCCATGGCGCCCGCCAGCAGAGCGGCGGCTGCGCGGGCAGAGGCGGCCGCGCCGCCCCGTCTACGCGGCCGGGCGGCCGCGGCGGGGCAGGGCCGGGCCGGGGCGGGGCCGGGGAGGGGAGCAGGACGCACATCCGGCCGCCGCCGCCATGGGCACCGCCCCGCACGGCCCCCGGAACCGCCGCCGCTCGCACCGCCCTCCGCACCGCCCTTCCCTGGGTGGGGCGGGACGGGATGGGGCGAGGTGGGGTGGTGGCGGTTTGGGGCCTATCGGGGCAGGTTCTGCCGCACCCCAGCCTGGCGCTGTCTGAGGGGCTCCTTCGGCAGTCTCGCTGCTGAGGGAACGGCGTGGCCTCCAGTCCATGTCGTGGAGGCCGCAGATCCCAGATAGGAATTGTTCGGGAAGCCCCGGGTTACCTTCCCAAAATGGTCAGAACCTCTAAATGATACGAGGTGTGCCCTTGTCCAAGGCCCTGGTGGTGGTGTTGGGCCCGCCCTGTGTGACAGACATGTGAACTGAATATCGCTTGAGCTTTTCATGTTGCATAAATAAATGCATATTCATTTAGAAATTGACATGACCTTGCCATCTGTAGTAAGACTCTTACACTTTTGGGTTTAAGGAATTAGTGGAGCTGGGGGGTTTGTCACAGAATTACAGAATGGGTAAGGTTGGAACGGACCACAGGGGGTTATCAGGTCCAACCTCCCTGCTGAAGCAGGGTCATCTTGGAGCACATTGCACAGGATTGTGTCCAGACAGTTCCCGGATATGAGACTCCACAACCTCTCTGGGAAAGCTGTTCCAGTGCACGGTCCCTCACAGAGTAAAGAATTCTTCCTTGTATTCATGTGGAACATCCTGTGCATCAGTTTCTGCCCTTTGCCTCTTGTCCAATTGCCTGGGACATTTTGTGTCTTAGGACACACTGTGTTTCCAAACTTCATCTGCAGGCATTGTGGGGATGCTCTGCGTCCCACTTCCCTATTGCCACTGAGAGACAGTGCCCTTTGTGACATCCCTTCACAAGTTTTTTTTTTTCCTAAGCTCTACCTACTCAAGAGCTTCGTTTTGGAGCCTGCACTTGCTAGTGAGAGGAAGCAACCAGCACATGGGCCAGAGGAGGGCTGGGCTCTGCAAGGACTGGCACTTCAGTGAGTAGCATTTACCAGGCTCAGGGAGGGAAGAAAGGAAACAAGACTGGGGTGCTCAGTGAGGTGTGCTGAGAAGGTGCAAAGCTTAGGGGCAGTAAATGCCTTATGATTTGGGTTGTGTTAGGTATGGTGCATGGACTGCTGGGGTGTTAAAGCCGCTGTCATACAGCATCCTTATGGATGGGTACAAGACTGGGGTCAATTCCTTGCCTTGTGCAGTACTCTCCCCTTGTACATTCAAAGATTATATTCTCTGTATGTACAGCATTATTCAAGAGTTTATGCTGGGGTAGTTATCCACTGTTACTGTTAGGTCCTCACAAGAATCCAAGCCTTTGATCCATAAATACAATTTCTGTCATTGTTTCCTCCAAACCAATATCACATTAAGTATTTAAGTATTAAAATAATGCTAGGCTGGTATCTTTTAATAAAGCAATTTAAATTACTCTTATGGTAATCTGTCTTTATTATTTGCTAGCAAAAGAAACTTTTTTTATCAGCAGCAGACTTTGCCACAGATTTTGTATAATTCTCATAGCTATAAAACTAAAAACCAGTTTTGGCCCATGAGCTGAGACCTTTGGTACTCTGCTCACTGACACCACATTAATAACCATCAATAGCAACTCTTGGAGACTGGTCTGTAAACCAGTTTGTAAATCCAGCTCATTCTTTCTTAGGTCTGTACAATTTGGTACAAAGTCAAGTGTCTTAAAGAAATCCAGATATATTCTGTGAGCACAGTTACTTTATTAACAGAACTTACAGTCCTTCAAAAGGCAAGCAAAACATTATAAAGGTTTTTGACAGTAAGGATCTTCTGTGACACTGACACTTTCAGTGACACTGCTGACAATTCATAGGTCTTAACCTATGCAGGAAAGTTTATTTTAAATTAGAACATTTATAGCAGGACCATGCAATATAGCATTCTTATTCTTCTTAAGAATATTCTTCCTCAGACCAAGTATCAGTGGCACAATAAACCTTCAGTCACTTGCATTAATCTTGCTTTTATAGTAGCAACACAAGTTTAATCCTTTCTATCCTGCAATTACTGGGATCAGGATGGGACTGGTGGCTGGAGCTGGGAGCGTGACAGAGTGTGAAGTGGGGCTGTGACAAAGGGCTCTGCCAGGAGACATAGGCAGTGTGGAGAAGGACCAGGACCAGAAACAGACCCAGGCTTCTGGGAGCTGCTGCCAAACTGCAGCCGTGGTGATTATGTCATGTTTAAGGGTCTCTTCTGTGATGTCATGGGGCAGCTCTGAGAGCTTTTCTGTGGTCAGTGCGCTGCCTGCATCCTCCCTCCTCTTTTTCTTCCTTCTCCCTTCCTCTTTCCCCTAGATTCCCTACTCCAACTTTCTGCCTCCTGCTGACACCATTACTCTGCTCCCAGCAGCTCTAGCACTTTTTTCTCCCTACAAGATACACTCCCCATAGGTGTGTGGACAAGGTTTCAGAATGGCCAAATCACCTGCTATTTTTACAAAGAGAAATAGTAGTTGGGATGAACAAAGGGAGTAACTGCTTAATAGTCACCACAGTCTATGCTTGAATAACAGCTTTCTTATTCACTCTTGTGCTGCGAGTGTCCTCATGTTCTGGGAACTGAGGAGCAGCAAGTCTTGGATCAGAAGCGTCCTATTAAATAACAAGTCAATAACAGGCTCCCCTGAGCTTCTCAGTCATCAGATTCCAAGCCTGCACTAGCCAGATGTGAGAGACCACACCCGAGCAGAGGCCCCATGGTGATTATACACAAATAACACTGATTGATTGTAATGCCACAAAAATGAAACCTTTCTGTTGTGTCACAAGAGCAAGAGAAGTTCCTTTGCATATGAAATTAGATCTTCGGCAGATTTTTTTTCTGAACAGTTGCAATTTGCACCCATGCTGTCTTTTCCACACACACACAGAGGGAAGGGAAAAGCAGCCTTTCTGCAGCAGTATTTTCCACATCTCAGGACCTGCATGGGTACTTCTCTGACTTGAGGCAGGCTCTTAACGCATGTGATGAGAGGAAATGAGGAGCACTCCCTCCAAAGGAAAAGAAGCCTAAGCAAGGGTCCCATATCACTCAAGTAATTCAGCACACGTCCCTCTGACAAGTGGTTCTTAGAAAAAGGCCACCAGGAGCCTTGTTTTGATGGCTTTTGAGCTCCCTAGCATGGACATCCCTGTGGGTAGTTTCTCACAGCTTTGATTTGCTGAATTGTTGTCTTTACATCTGGTAACACTGTCCGATTCTGAAACTTTTATTTCACTTTTCACCTGAGAGAACAATCCCTTAGGGGGAATAGTACATGAAGATGGGCAGATGCATGGTGGGAAGTTAACATTTGTAGCAAATATTTAACTTCACGCCTGGAAAACTAGACTGGTTTATAGGCGGCTTTGTTTATTCTTCTGCAGAAGGGTTGTTGCCTGCCAGACTTCTCAAAGGAGGTGTTCAGCAGGCCCACGCATGTTTGTGTTGGCAGTGTTTATCTAAACCTTTGACAGAATAGAAAATATAATTTGTCATTTTACTGTATAGTATGTGCAGACATTGAATACAGAGTGGAAGAAATATTCCCCTGTCATAATATGTCCCTGTCAGAATTAATGTCAAAACTGTTTGTCTGGTTCTACTAAAAGAATCAACATTGTAACTTCAGTTATTTTTAAAAGATATCTCTGAGTATATCTGGCCTCAGCAGTCATGAGACAACACATTTAGGCCTTTAGAGTTGACTTAGGTTATTTGGAAACTCAAAAATACAGTCAGGGGCTCTGCACACATCGTCTGTACCTCTCCTCTAGAAACTAAACAGCAGTGAGCTTTATAAAGGCATCTGTGTGTAAATACTCTTAAAAGTATTTATAAACAATTTTTAAAGCCATTTAATGCTGAAAATATCATCGGTGAGAGACCCACAATCAGTAGGTCACCAAATTACAAGCCCACCTGAAAGGCAGGCAAAATTCCAAGTAAGTTCTGCCGTTGAAAGCACATCTATCTTTGGTATCATCAAGTATAAAATGTAGCTCTTTGGCATGAATTTATATGCCTGTTCTTTTTCTGCACAGAAAAAAAAGATGTTAACATTTTGACCACAAGCTTCTTAAAACATGTATTTTATGCTCTGGAGCCAGAGCAATTCTAGGATACTGCACAGATTCCTAATGAGGCTGGTATTCTTGCCATATCACGTGGCTAGAAAATGTATGAACATTTATGTACTTCAACCTTTATAATTTTAATAATTAATTTACTGATTACTCTTTTCAAATGTTATCGTTGTAATAAATATTTTGTATCACAGAATAACAGACTAGCTGAGGTTGGAAGGGACCTCTGGAGGTCATCTGGTTCAAGCCCCCTGCTCAAGCAAAGCCACCTAGTTGACTGTGTCCAGGCACCTTTTGAGTATCTCCAAATATGGAGACTCCACAACCTTGCTGGACATCCTGTGCCAGTGCTCAGTCACCCTCATAGTAAAACCAAAATTGTTTCCTGATGTTCAGATGGAGCCTCCTGCATTTCAGTTTGTGCCCACTGCCTTTGGTCCCGTCACTGGGCTCTGCTGTCTCTGTCTTCTTTGCACCCTCCCTTCAGGCATTTGAACTAGTAAGATCCACCGTCCATACCTTCTCTTCTCCAGGCTAAATAGTCCCACCTCTTAGCCTTTCCTCACAGGAGAAAGGCTCCAGTTCCTTCATCTTTGTGGCTCTTTGTTGGACTCTCCCTAGTATGTCCAGGTCTCCCTTGTAGGGAGCCCAGAACTGCACCCAAGACTCCAGATGTGGCCTCACACCTGGCCTTCTGAGTAGGAGAAAATAATCACCACTCTCAGCCTGCTGGCAATACTTTATCTAACACAGACCAGGATACCACTTGCCTTCTTCATGGCAAGGACTTGTTGCTGGCTCAGCTTCAACATGGTGTCCATCCCAGGACCCCCAGCCCCCTTTCTGCCAAGCTGCTTTCCAGCTGGTGGCCCCCAGCAGAGACTGGTGCAGGGGGTTGTTCCTCCCCAGCTGCAGAACTTTGCATTTCTCCTAGTTGAAATTCTTGAGGTTCTCCAGCCAGTCAAGGTCCCTCTGGATGACCCTCTGGTCTATCAGCCACTCCTCCCAGTTTGGTGTCATCAGCAGACTTGCTGAGGGTACACTCTGCCCCATGATCCAGGTCATTAATGAAGACATTGAACAGGAGTAGACCAGTACTGACCTGTGGGGCACAGCACTAGTCACCGACCTCCAGCTAGACTTCATGCTACTGACCACCACCTTCTGGACCTGGATCACTGTGGATGACCCATATAATGTTTGAATATTCACACTAAGCTCATCATCATGGTATCTGAGTACTTTCCACAGGCCTAGTATCCTTTGCTCCTTCCATTTTTTGCATATCTGCATGTATAGTTCATTAAAAAATGCAAGGTCAGTTTTGTCATGGAGTTAGCTACCAGTATTTCATGTTTATCCATCACTTGGAAATAGCTTTGTTGCTCTTTAGAAAAAACTGCTGCGCTCAACATACTTAAAATGCTGTTGGGGAAACTGAAGTGTCTCAGAACATTGGGAAAGGATTTTCTGTTGTCAAGAAGATACATGATTAATGTTCATTTGCAGAGTGCAGTGATTTCATTCACTTGGGTAACATTGAGTGAAACCTTATATGTCTCCACCCATATGAAGCAATCTTCTATTCTATCATTCAAAAAAAAAGTTTCTAAATTTGCTGAGAGCTCTCTCAATGCCTTTATTAACAAGCCAATGCTGGAAGGAAAAAGACTTCATTGCACTCAAGTTCTTAAGACAGTTTTCTCTCTACACCTTTTTTAGCAGGAAAAAGCACCAAATCTTCTTCAGAATGCAAAGTAAATGAAAAGCCAGCAACTTTCAAATGTGTTGGAAGTTTGAAGTGCTGTATTTACATGCATCCTGGAAAAGCTAGTATGTTTTCACTGTCTTTTTGCTTAGATTTTCATGAAAATTTGTTACTGAAGAGGAGAGAGACGGTATACACATAGCATAGACCAAACTTTGCAATTAAATTAGGTTTATGCTGAATTATTAATGGCTTGTATTTAACAAGGCTCTGCTTCTGTCTGAAGATAATATGCTAATACTAACAAAAGTAATTAAGATTTGCAGTCAAGAAAAGAAGATGTGTGACCAGTTTTAAAGGCGGTTGGAGTAATAGAAATACTGTATGCAAACAAAAGAATTACCAAAGAAACCTGTGACATTACCTTGGTACTTGAGTCTGGAGAGAAAACGAGAATATATTATTTGTAAAGTGGCGTATCAGTGTATTATTAAAAAACTACATCGTAGGGTTTTTTTTTTTTCCCCTTTCCCTGTTCTCTCTTTGGAGAAAGCATTTGGCTGTTTTGCACAGTACTGAAGGTATCCATCGCCATCTAGTGGCACCACGTTGTGTCTGAGTCGGAATCGAGCACGTAAGAGCCTTCCCAAGGTGCTGTACCAGGACTTGAGTCCTTCAAAGGACTTGAGGCCGATAGACCTCGGTCACTGCTTTGGTGGCTCAGGGATCATTCCTGAGGAGGTGTCTCAGAGAGGGTACAAGTGTGTGCAGAGAGTTTCTAATGGGACAGCTTTTGCTGTACCTGTGAGTGGGGAGGTAGCATAGGTATGTTCGCGCTCTGACCTCTGCACTGACATTTTCCTGCTGAGATTTTGGGAGCACTTGAAGAGGAACCCCTGCTCATTTCACAGTGGAAGAAGTTTCTTGTATTTGGAGAATGCCATGAAGTAAATCTTATGGTGTAACCAATCCCAACGCTTACTGATCTGCTTTCTTCAAGACCAGTATTATTTTTTGTCTCAGTGTCATGATTTTTTTTCTTCTGGATTCTTGTATGGTAATTTTTTTATATGAAATGAGGGCTGATTTTACCCAACAGTGGTAAAATAATAAAAAATGCATAGGACTGAGTAAAACATTCTCTCTGTGGTCTCCTGCTCAAAGAAACCAACGAACCCCAGGGAGGAGCTGAGTTAGCCACTGTGGCCTCTGTCAGCAAGGATGAGCAAAAGGAAAGGCCCTGCAGGGAAACCAAAAGAAAATTAAAATTCATTTTTTTCCTGGAGCATGTTTCTCAGTGCCTAATTAGGTGCATACCTTTTTGCTGAAGTCCACAAGAAGAACCATCATTAGATTTCCTACTGCAAGAATATTATAGGGTTTGTCAATCAGAGGCAAATTGGGAAAATATTGTTTAGAAACCTTAATGGATTATAAGAGCAAGCTATGCAGGAAGAGTGGGCAGGAGACTCCCTGGAAGGGGTTGCAGACAAATAGCCCTCTAATGGTGGCTGTCAGCAAAGTCAAAGGAAAATACTCTGATCTTGAAATGACAGGTCACTCACCACAAGTCAGTAGGCTTGATACCGAGATTCACCCCTCTAATTGTAGGTGGATCTTGATGAACTATTTGGTGTAAAAAAATTCAGTACAAATTTATTCCATTATTTCCCTATTAAATTATTTGCTTACCTCCTAATATTATCACAACATTCACCAAGCTGATTGGGATCTTTTCTTTTCAATAATGACTAAAACAGCAAAGAAATTCAAGCAAATAGTAAGAGGTACCTTGGCCATATAAACAACAAAAAAGGAGTGGATGCCTTATAAATCACAGATGTGGTTGCAATTAAAGGTAATCTTGGTCCCACCCCAAACTATTTGGCTAATTATTTGGCTCAGCATGAGTAATGATAATATTGCAGCACACACAGGTAAAACCAAAGATGTTCATGAGAATGGGTGTGGAAAAAAAAATTGTTGCGTGCAAGATGAAACTGAAGGGCAAAGAGCTCACCTCTCAAGGAGGCCCAGTAAAAGAAATAATAAATCCAGTGATAAGAGTTTTAATGCATTTACTAAACCAGACAGCAATACCATATGATTAAAAGAATAAAAAATTAGGTAGCAGTATTTAAAGAAAAAAGTGATGCACAGAAATGCATTTGGAATTTCAACTGTCTACAAGAACTCAACATTTTGTGAAAGAAATAGAGATATGAAAGTAAATAAAAATTGGAGACATACTTACCAAAGCTGGATTGTGCCAAATTAACTTGGTATTTTTCTTTGCTAAAATACACCATGTTTTTAGAGAATGGAATTGCAATCAAGCAAATCCATATAGATTTCAGTAAAGTGACTGACATGGTATTATATGGAAATCAGTGTGATGATGCAGGAAAATCAGAGGGATAAAAAGAGCTGAAGAGCAACAGCAATGGCTGTACTTACAGGAGACTGCTCAGGCAATAGGGGATGATTTGTGTAACTGTGGATTAGGAACTGACAGCATTTATAATTTCTGTTAATTATTATGCCCAAATAAATTAAATAATTAATCAAATACACTGGTGACAGAAAGAAGATATCTGGCATGCAGAGTAGGACTGAACTGCCATAAAAAAAGATCTCAATTAGCAGAAGCCTAAGGCAATAAAGACAAGGGGCTTAAGAGACTAGGAAGAATTTCTTCAGTAACTCCAGGTTCATCAGTTGCTGAATAAAGATGAAGAGAAAAGCCTGCCTGGAGATATTTATGCAACTGTCTAAGCTGAGACCTTATGAAGAGTACTCAGAATAAGTCTGTCACAGTGAAGAAAGATAACACATACTCAGAGAAGTTCAGGAAAGAGAACCTTAAAATGACCAAAGAAATAGCAATAGTTTCAGTATAGGCCAGAAAGTGTCTTGTTTAGCTCAACCAGATGAAACCAGATGTGGTTTCACAGAGCAAAAAGGGTAAACATTGGGGAGGAAGAACTATGCAAGTCAAAGAACATTGCCCCAGGAATATATTTTCTAGCTTCCTCCTCATTCAAGTTGCAATTCTACACAGTCTGAACATTTCCAATGCAAGCAATACATTACAAGCAATACGTTGGTGCTATGCTATAACCAAAAGCTGATCTCGTACTCCCTATTTACTCCTATTATCAGTGGGAATTAAAAGCTTGCAGCATCAGGATCCCTCAGGTCCCTTTGTAATTCAGGTAAGTTGCAAACTTACAAGATTCAGTGTTGGGTTTTGTTAATGCATGTAATAACTATGAGTGTGCCAGTACGTATACCACATTGCAAGTGTCCACTGACATATATTTCTCTGTATTTTTTATATACATATATATATATATATGTATATATTTGACTTCAATCAAAATGCTAAGCTGAGGTATTAGAATATGGTAAGTAACAGCAATGGAACTATTACACCTTGTTGCCAGGTAAAATACCAAATTTATAATACTTTTAAACAATTATATTTCTCTACCAAAATTAAAATGAAGAAATAATATCTGAACATGTAGCTACCATCATGGAGAATTTCATTATTGAGGGCTTGACAATAACAAGCACAGCACAACGTTATCTTCTGTACGAATCCTTCTCTGTAAATATCCCCGATCCTTTGCAGTATTGTATTTTGTAGACATGCAATTTAACTGATTTTGTCATTTTCGTCTTGAAACAATCAAGTTTCAAGTACCAGTGAGCTGTGACCTTCTAAATGCCTTTGTTGCTTAGTGAAAGGTTGAGTCATTCATTGCGAGAGATTTGTGGAGGATGCAAAATAAAAATATATGGGATCGATTCCGCACAGGTGTGGCTGAATTAAGTGGTGCTCTAGAGCTAAATATGAACCATGATTATGCTTCCTCCAGGAGAAAGGAGCTGTCTTGGTCTGAGGCATCTGGCCCCCATCACAACCAAACCTGCACGTTAGGGCATGGTAGGACGCTGGAGTCTGGTTCACTGAGACACATTTTACACTTCCTCTATTAACAGGTCTGAACCTGTTCCACTGCTGCACAATTCTTTAAGTACAGAAAGCCCAACATGAAAGCTAAGCTATATTCAGACCTCAAAAGATGTACCAAAATGACAAAAGTCAACCCTTGGTGGAAAGTTCAGACTAGAAAGAAAATTCAAAGGCCTCTTATTTTTAACCAAGAATGTAGCAGTTTGTCTCAATTTCCCAGCTCAAACAATGTGTCAGGCTGGCAAGAGTGAAATATTTTCTATGGGCTCAGTTCCTAGTATTGTTCGCAAGCCAAATGTGAGGCTAGATAGTAATGCGTCAGCCCACTAGTGGTCATGGCACAGGCATCTCTTACTAGTGACATGCTTGTGTATTAGAACAAAGAAACACGTGAAGGCAAGGGACTTACAGACTTCTTCCTTTCTCATAAACATTTTGGCAAGAAAATTTTGAGAAAAACGTTAAGGTTTCTCCAAAGAATATTGTTATTATTATTTTTAAAAAATGCTTTTAGTGCTCTTCACAATTGATTTTTTTCCTAAGAATTAAGTATCTAAGCAGTGGTTGCTAAATAGTTCTCTGAAAATACTGGATTTATGACCGAATCAAATGTAGCACAGAGGGGTACTAATTTGGGAAGAGTGAGATTATTGTCTGTTGTTCATATTGCCATATTTCTGGAGTTCAACGTGATGAACCATATTGCATTGTTTAAGCTTTGCTTTCATTAGATGTATAACAAGTTGTGTCCACATGCACACGTGTGTGTATCTTTGTGCCTATATATGTACATACATACACACATACACCTATTAATTGCATCATATTTGCAGATCATATTGGACTTGAAAAACTGTTAGAATGCTGGACTTCAGCTTGAGGAGGTTGCAAGGAAACAGGAATGAAGCATGAAGGGGAACTACCCTCTTTATGTCACTTGAGGCTCCCTAATTGTCCCTATACTTAAATATTAAAAGCTTTTAGGGACAATGACGCCAATTGTTTTCAGCAAGACTGTAGCTGTGGACATGATATTGCAAAGGATGCAACATTCATCTCCACTCAGCTTTGCTCGCAGCAATGAAAATTCACAGGGGTTGAATTAGGGGAAAAAAAGTTATATTTTCTATCCCTACTTTATTTAATTAGTAAATATAACTTGAGAAGTGATCATCAGTTAAATAAAACCTTTTAACATCAAGTTACTAATTATTTAATAACAAAACAAATGCTACTTGCTGTAGCTCTCAGTTTTGAAAGTTTGTAACATTAATGTCTGTCAATGAAGACTGGAAAACTGGGGTTTAGAGTGAGTGTAGGATGTCAAGTTCACTCGAAAATAAGTTCATGTAGGTGATGATCATAGTGGATTCACTCTATCATTAGTGGGGTGCCAGCCTGATAAGGACATAAATTAATGTTGTGTGGCAAAATTCTTGGACTGAAGGCTGCTGTCACACTACCGATTGCATTTGTTGAAGTGGGCTTACATAGTCAGCCAGATACATGACATATTTTATTTTGCAATTGTGTAAAAGGAATCCCAAATACACTAAAGCTCCAAAAGCAAAGCCCTAGATTGACCTATATGTAAATTCAGAATAATTTAACTAGGAGTGTGTCTACAATAATGTTGCCACAATCAGAATCTGAACTTCTCTTGGGGATTAGGATTTTGGCGTGGTAGCTTTATAATCAGTGTGGTTCAGCTACTTTTTCTAATTAAATCAGTGTAACATGGTTATATTACACACAAACCTCTTGGAAACAGAGGAATATTTTTGCTTTGTGTTCTAACCTTATGCAGTCTTAATGTGATACTTTACATACAAGCTAAAATTGCACATTGACACCTACTCTTCCATAGTACATTCTAGCTAAACAGACCACATCCTGACACAAAACCTTCTTTTCAGAGTTTTTGCTATAAATTTGATGTAACTCCACTAAGGTCAGATGTGAAATTCCAGTTTTGCTGAGCTCAGAATCTGTTCACTGTAGCATGCATACTCACTGATTATATTTTGCCTTGCCACCTGTATCTGAGAGCTAAACTTGCTTTTGAATCCTAAGAGTTGTCTCTTCAAGCAGGCTTACTGTTTCCTTAGCAGCAGCACGTGCGGCTTCTAAACCACACATGATGCTATCACAGTGTCTGAGGCTGCCCTGCAGTGTCACCTAGCCACAATTTTTCTCTGAGTTATGTGTCATGGACTGTACCAAAGAGAGACCATAATCTGCAAGGATCCAGGAGGATTCTAAAGGAAAGAAGCAATAGTGACAGGGGAACCTTCCATGGATTGGGAGAGACCTATGTTTAACCTGATCTGGCCACAGCAGTGAAAGGATCCATGTCTGATGATATCCCAATTACCATGTTCTTACCCAATTAATAAGGGCTGGTCAGACTTATTGATTTCTCTTCTTCAGTCTCTTTTTTCAGTCCTCCAGTGGAGCATACCGTTCCCAGTGGTCACTAAAGTCAAGCCTATCTTTTAGGGCTTCCTCTGGCCAGCAAACTTTCTGTGCATTTGCTTGCTTGCATTTTGCAATGTAGAAAAACTCTGACAATAGGTACTTTTGTATTTTAAGTATGCGGTCTATTCTCAGAACAAAGAGCCCACAGGTCTCTCATGCAGTCATATACAGTATGTAGCCCACCATCACTGCTGTCCACCCCATGAATTGCTGAAGAACCTGTTCTTTGTGTCAGTGGAAGAAGAATAGCCAGAACTGAGGCTGGAAGCAACTCTTCTCCTTATTATAGCCTGTTATTAAAGAATTCAGAAAAGAAGGTTTTGTTTGTTAGTTTTTTCTAGATTGATGCCCCTTTTTTTGAAATAAGAAGACATAGAACATCTTCATGGTCTAGCCACTGAGGTGAAAAAGCTGTCTGTTGTTATGGTGGTAGAGCAAATATGCTGGCTGCAAAGAGGAAGGAGAGGGATAAGGATTGTTCAATTGTTTGAATTGCTTAAGGACTAAAGTAGGCAAAAGTGGATAGAAGTAACATTCAGTAGCAGAAAGTAGCTTGCTTGTCCTCAGAGCTAGGAAGGAGATTTCCCAAATATGTGGCTGTTATGCAGATGTCTGGCATGTTTGGGGCTGGTGTACCCAGAACACTTCATGACCCAGTGGTCATGAACATCACGACCATGATCTGACCATGATGGGATTAAAAAATTAAACAAAAAGTATCCCCTCAAAGAGTAGGCCAGATGACCTATGTCCTTGTCTTTTTGATGATCGTGGAGATGGGACTTGCCAAAGAAAAATTACAGTGCTTCTTGTGTTTCTAGTTTTCACTTCTGGACCAGGCTGGTAATCCTACATCCTGAAGCACAGCTGTATTGGAGATGTATGCACAGACTCATTGAAACACAGCAGTTACGAGTTTTGTAGTTGGCACTGGCAAATACATCCCTCTCTGTATACGAAATGTCTATACCCTCACAGACACGCCTTGGTGGAAGATCCGTCTGCTTTCATCTCCCTCCTGACTTTTCATGAATTTCAACCGATTGCAGCAGTAAAGGCTTTGGAGGAACAGAGAAGGTTGATTGCCCTTAGTGGAAGACTGAGAAACAAGTCGTGGGCTGTGCAAGGTGCAGATTAATTGATGGCGGAGAAAGTGCTAGTACGATCTTGTTGAGTTACTGTGAAGGCTTGTGGACAGGCAATAAATATTGCTGCAATAATTCACGAATCTGTTGTAAAATTACTTTTTTTTTTTTTTTAATATCTGTGAAAGGTAGGATCCATCCAGCCCAGCATACTACCTTCTGTAGTGACCACAGATTGATGACAAGGGAAAAGCAAGACAGGGCAAGCCTTTATGATACCTTCATACAAATATTCCTTAAGGTTCTGTCTCAGAAGGCTTCCTGGGTCTGTTGTTTGCATCTGTCTAGTGGTTCTCAATAGATCCCTCTTCCAAGTGTCTGTCTTGAAACTTATCTGTTGTGCTTCATCTATAACATAACTTGAAAATGAAGAAGTTCCACACATCTTTCAGCTGCTGCATGGTGAACCATGTCCTTTTGTTTGACTACTATCTAGCTTTTACCAGCTTCACTGGAGAACCTCTAGGTCTTGAATCAGAAGAGACAGTTAACAGTAAATTCACTCTTTCCATTCCATTCAAGATTTCACAGACCTATATCGCACCCCCTTTACACCATCTCTCTTATAAGCTGGAGATGATCCATTCCAGTCATTTGGAGTGATAGAAGCCACAGAAAGTACCATTAACATATCAAGTGTTTCCTTGGAGTAAGCTCCAAAAAAAAAACACAGAAAAAGAAAGTATAGGGTTGCCTTTGAAATATCTAAAGGCAAAGACTGAAGAATTGATCATTTCATAAAGTTCATCCTTTCTGAATGAGGAAGCAGATGAGTGGAGAAGGAAGCAGACAAAATTCTGTGATTGTGTAATGAAATGGTACAGCAGGATGCACTCTCTCAATGCTCCCAGTTAAAATTTCCCCAAAACATGCTCAAAGTGTCTGCCAGCAATCCATAGCTCACATTGCAAGCTGGTGTGCCAGAGAGCCCATGGCTTCCCTGACACCTGGTTTCTCTTCTCCTAATCAAGTTATGTTCAAACACTGTCCTTGTGGTTTTCAGTTATATTGCTGGACTCTCCATTCACCTTCAAGACTACAATATTGACTACAAGAAAGAACATTTTATGGTATGGTATGGTATGGTATTACTGTCTACTGTTTAGAGTTACTTTCAGTGGTACAATGGAATTATCACTCACAGAATCTCTCAAAATTGGTACAAAGTTCTAGAGAAAGGAAAAACAGCACATTTGCTGATAGGGAAACCAGACAGTAAAGAATTATTGTAATTTTTCTCTCATTCACAGGGTTCCCTCTTAAAAGTGAGAAAAACTCTTGTCTGTTATCTCTGCCCACAGCAAGTGAGGGAAGAGAAATAAACAAAGGAAATGCCCAGTAACTGAATTCACAGAAGCCTCTAGGAAATGAAGAAGGACTGAAGAGGGTTTGACAGGCATGAAAAGAAAAAAGAGGAAGACCCTCTCTGTAACTGGCAGAGATGCCTCCCTCTGACTAAAAAGATTGCAGAGAGTGGCTTTTTGAACTCAAGAGCTCACCCAAAAGAACAACACTGGCTCGAAAGAGAGAATGGGTGGGAACCATGAGATGATAAAGCATCAATAGGTGAATAACTGCTGGAAAATATGGTCTAATAAAGTTGCCATCCAATTTGTGTATTTGTCTTTCTCTCTTTGGTACTTTACACTACATGGGGGCCTGAAATTTCACAAGCCTCAGTCTTTCCCAAAGTGGACACTTCCTCCTGGAGAGGGGCGGTTTGGCACAAGAACTATCCTTTCCTTTGCAGTAGAGTAAAATCAACTACTCTGGGAGCTAAGTGCCTTTAATCCAAATGAGAGACATCACTAGGGCATTTCAGTTCACTGAGTCCCCAGGGACTTACCAAAGAAAAGGCTCAATCAATAAATGTTCTGATTCCTGTAGTCCAGAGATGGATGCTATGACACCCCAATCAAAAGGGGCCCTTAACTTCTAAGAAGGAGAGAAGTAACACCAAGCTCTTCTGCACAGAACCAAAGTCCTGAAATATCTCCTCTTTTTTTGCATTCCCCAAGCTTGCATAATAGTTCTGCATGTGAAATTTTAGAGAAATGAAATAATTTATGGTTCCAGCTTGCTGCTCTTTCTGCAAAGTTGATTTTTTTAAAAATCCTGAACCCAAAACGTGCCCCTTAGTGGAAAGTTCAGTCCTCTTGTGGCTGTAAATCAGATGTATAAAGGAAGCATAATATTTGAACAGTACTTTTGCTTTTTAAATACATTAGATCAAGACGTACCAGTAGCCCTGGTGATGAATACTTTTAGATATTTATGAAGTACAGAAGGAAAATAAGACACTCCTTGCAAAATAAAAACTTCCCCAAGTAACTCTGCAAACTCTGACACAGTGCAGGGGTTGTCATGTCTCTCAAAATGAAATCACACCACATGCTCATAAAGGCCATGAGAAACCAAAACTGTGCAGTAGAAATCCAAAAGCACGGTGCTGCCCCACTCACCAGGCCATGAGAAGCCACACAGAACAATGGGCGCTGCTTTCTTCACAGTTTTTTGAAAAGATTTCCTTAAGTTTTTCCAAAAACTCTTGGGACTATTTGAGCCTTTCCTCAATGCATGTGCTCAGCGTACCTTTAAGAATTTCCTGAAGGCTTCTAAGCACATCCTTATCTTTCACCACCTGACCTTTGCAGAGTTCTTTTCCTTGCTCTCACAGCTGCTGTCCAGTCCAGAGCAGTTATAAACCAAGGCAAGCACAGCTAGTCAGAGCCCAGCTTTCAGGCAGTGACCAACCCTCTTCAGTCCCTCAGAGGCATACCCTTGTCCTCAGAAGCAGTGCCATCCTGTAGTTGCTTTGGTCTCACTGTCCTGCTGATGTCTTTTATCTGCCATTGTGGTAGAAGACAGTGGGAGGGAAAAAAGAACATTGTTAGAACTGAGAATTGCAAGCTCCTTAAAGCTTGGAAACAAATTTGGAATCCACACATCCACCACAAATGCTCTGTTAGTTTACCAATCAACACCTAAGTGTTTATCCCCAGTATTTGTAAGAAGGATACCTTCAGCATGGCAATAGCACATGCTTTGGACCACTGAAATGTGCTCTGCTTTCCCTTTGCTGCTACTGCAGCTCTGGAGTGAAGTCTCAGGAGTAATGTAGCTGCTGCTGGTTGTCACATTGTAGTATAACACATAATGACATCTAGCTTTCTGCTAGACAACAGTTCTTCCTAGAGCTCAGAAATGCCACCTTATGGGGTAAAGCTATTTAAGGTCCCTCCTTAAGCAACTGTTCAGTTTTATTGCCCTCTCCCTGTGCCACAGCAGCAGCAGACAGGGTGAGGAAAGCTGTATCTGCCATTGCTTGAAAAATTAAACAATAGTTGCATGTTTTGCAAAACTGACTGCATCAGTAGTAGTGGGTAAGGAGGTCTGCATGGACACCTGAGCGTGTGCTACCACAAATGTGTGGATATAGAGGGGAGGGAGGGTGGTGAGAGAGAGCTGGTGCTACTGGTCATCATGAAGTGGCTGCAGGGAGACTGCCCGTGTATTTACACCAGAGAGGCCCCATACACTAAGGATTCAGCCCTGTGACTCCCAGGGCTCACAAGTAGTGGGACAGGCATGGGAGATGTGGTCACACCGCCAAAAGCTAAGTTGGAGGAAATCTCCCAAGTGAAAACAAAGACTCTGTAAGTCATTTCCTCTAAGCTGAACAGAAAGACATCTGTGTTGATCCAGCTATTACACACTGGTCACAACAAAACAATTTGCTTGCAAGCAGTATAGACTCTGCTTGCTTTCCTCTAGACTGACAATTAGAAATGTGAGAGATGTATTTCCAATGAACTTTACATTTCTCTCAATGAGGTTTTGCAGAGTGACAATTTCTATAGGTCAGGCTGGGCGAAAAGAAGGAGGTAAAGAAGAGAGCCTGTGCAACATCTCACTACAGACCCTGAAGTTCAACCCAGGCATCTGATGGGTGCAAAAAGCCACTTCAGTTATTCTGGCTGTATATGAGTGTCTGAGGTTTGGGGTGGCTGGATGCTACTCTTACGTATGGATAATTATGAAGGAAGGCATTGTCACCCCGGGGGCCACCGGGGCAAGAGCAGATCTGTGAAGGGCATTAAAGAAGAGCAGCCTTGGGGTGAACAGCCCACTCGGGATGGGGGAGTGCTGTGCCCACCGCCTCCCTGCAGCCCAGCCCGCAGCCCCGCGAACGCTCACACTCACTGCGGTTTGGAACGAGAAATGCCTGACCGAAGCACCGCTTACACACAATTTAAAGCCAGCTGGTGCCAAGCACCTAGATTTTGGGGGAGAGTTTGCAACGGAGTTGTGTAATTTGCCTTTTTCTTGTACTTCACCGACACGATTCCAGGCAGCTTCCGCCGGCTGCCTTGGATGTGGGACACCTTCTCACTTGAGCTTCTCGCCGTGCTGCACCTGCCCCGAGCGCGGAGGGCGCCCGGGATGGGGTGCCGCCCGGCAGGGAGCGGGCCCCGCACAGGGGCCGCCCCCGCCGCTTCCTCCGCCGCTGCCCCGCGGGGAGCCGCGCTCGGCGGGACGGCGAGGAGGACGAGGAGGAGGTGCCTTCCCGAGCCGGAACGGGGCACTGCGGTGCCTCTCTCCCTCCCTCCTTCCGCCTCCCTCCACGCCGCCGGCGCCAGGGCTCCTTCCGCGGCGGCGGCCAGGACAGCCAGGTAAGGCAGAGCCGGGGCTGCCGGGCAGCGGGCGCTCCTCGCAAGGCAAAGGGGCCGTTCCTTCCTCCGCGCTCAAAGCCGAGGCTGCCCGAGCGCAGGTAGCCGGGTCCGCGCCCCGCACGGACCTGTCTCGGGGAGTGCCGGATCACGGAGCCCACCCTGCAGCGGCCGCTGTTTGCGACTTCAAAAGTGTGGGCGCCACAAGAGCAGAGGGACCGCTTCCTCGACGTCGAGGTGTCACAGGGACCTGTAAGCGGGAGGAATGACAAAAGCTGCCTTTTAAACCTTTGCTTAAAATTGCTGTAATTTGTATAATATAAGGGTTGTTATCTAGGCTATCAAATGCATTTGAAAGCCATGTACTAAGACTGTTCCGCCTCATCTCTAGGCAAAAGTTGCCTTGTGTGTGAGTTCAGTCATCCTAATAATGCCCCCTGCTTTCTGTCCAACAGCGGGGTTATCCTTTCTTGGCGGTGAATGCTCTTACAGTCCTTCGTGCTGGGATACAGCATACCTGCTGCTTGTGCAGTAAGTGACTGGATTTGCATGGTGCTTTTCTGCAGGCTTCCTTTCTGCAGCCCTATAGCTTGGAACCGGTAATTATTTGAGCTGTAAACTGAGCTTTTAGAGTAGACGGCCACAAGCTTCCTGCTTGGAAGGATAGATGGATACCTCACTGTGACAAATGTTAATCTGAAATACTTAGGATTGTTTTATGAGTCAAATAAGCGAGACTATAGCTTGTGCAGACGGAAAAACTGACTGTAGCAGAAATGCAGATAAAAAGGTGTCTTGCGAGTACTTGCTTCTGGAGCATTTGTTTTTATTTTAGAGTAAATGTTGCTCATACCTTATCTGATTGTCTCACCTCTGATAGAGGGTGAAGTTTCATTTAATTTCTCAGAACCCTCCAGTGACTGGAAAATGGGTTATTACTTACTGCTGTTACATAAATGTGTAGAGTATTTTGGGCAATCAAAAGCAGCACGTATACAAACAGGCTCCCAGTTAACTTGACGGGGTGCCCAGAGTGACTTTGCACCTGCTTCTCTTACCTTTTGGCACACCAGCTGTGCTGCTCAGATCATGCCACCTGTGCAGAAGAGGCCCTTTAGGTGTCCTGGTCTTGTTTCCTGGGTACTGCTCTTGTAGGTGGGGTGGTAGTGCAGGGTGTTACTCATAGCCATTTGGTGGTTATGGTTTTTAAGGAGACTGCAGCAGGAAAGAGACCAATTGCTGTCAAAGTCTCCTCTAATAGTCTTCATGTTTCTCTAGGTTTTATTTTACGTGTTTTATTTATTGAGAAATTACGTCTTATCGCGAAATAATCACATTTATCTCTGGATTTAGTCCTTGATGAAAGGGTGCCTTACACATTCCTCTAAATTTCTGAATGAATATTAGGATTGTTTTGAACCAAATGATTTCTATGTGAGCTTGTCTGCTGAAACCACTGAAAACAGAGCAGTATGGTTATATTTGGCACCTTTTTTGTTTTAATAAGGTAATGTCAAAGGTGTGAAAATCAAAAACGTACTGCCAGTTAGCTCTCTGTCTTGAAGGAACTCTAGTTCTCAGCTGCAAGACCTGATTTTATTAGCCCTTCAAAATTTATAGGAGTGCCACTTTTTTTTTAATGTTAATATAGAATTTTAAAGTCTTTGAAATATTTTTAAATTATTGATTGTGAGGCAGCTAGAACTATGTCCTAAATTAAGTCACATTTTAATTCTTAGCTGTAGGCATTCTGGATTTCGCATTGCAACGTATCCAGTAACCTGGCTGACTGCCTACAATGGATAAAAAGAGAGAAAAATAATAGAGCTGATAAAACAATATCAGCTCCATATTTTTTTATTTTGCCCTGAAACAACATTGTATTCAGATATGCCGTGATAGTATGATATCCTGTAATTAAAATTAAAATAACTGGGAAGTGGTTACTTCCACAAAATTACTTGGAAACATCAAGAAATGTTCCCCTCCACCAAATGGAGGTGCAACCTCTTGTAGATTTAATTCCCTTTGTGTTGTGTTAGCTTATAAACTGCATACAGAAGATAAGGTGCAATGGTGTAAGTTTCATACAAATATTTATACCTCAAATATGCAAAACATGTTCTGTTTTTTAAACAATAGAAGTCTGTGCTGCCTGCTGTCAATGCAAAGATCATGGAAAATAATATTTAGCTTTTGTTAACCATTGATGTCTAAGATGTTTTTCTACTTTTGCATGGTTTGAATTTTTTTCATTAAACTATTACCTATTCACTGCTGAACTTGGAACTGTGCTTTAAAAAAAGGCAGGATTGTGTATGCAAAAAAATCAGTTGTAGCAGTCTACAATGGCTCTCCTGCAGAAGGAGGATAAGGAAATACCACAATAAAAATTGAAAGATATGGAAAGCAGTACTTGGACAGAGTGGAGTACAGGTTGGCATGGTGAAGAAAGCCTGAGGTGTTGGATTTTTTATATTTTAAAGAACATATGTGCTCCTGAAGTACATGTATCATATATTTTTGGATTTGTACTACCTATATTTTTATTATTATATAGATACATCTATTTCCACACAATTACCAATAC
The DNA here is from genome assembly GCF_003984885.1 of Neopelma chrysocephalum. Taxonomy (NCBI): domain Eukaryota; kingdom Metazoa; phylum Chordata; class Aves; order Passeriformes; family Pipridae; genus Neopelma; species Neopelma chrysocephalum. The sequence goes on along the minus strand of NW_020897700.1, from coordinate 1,699,235 downwards.
CTTGGCTAAAAATTGTCAGCGATGATCAGTCTGGTTTTGGAAATTAGAATGATGATGTTCATTAAATGACCTGTGGATACCCATAGTTTCCTGCATTATGCAAAATGCAAGGAAGGACTCTCACTACATCAGCTGCATCCTTCCTGACTGATCTCCTTCCCACTACAGAGGTATCAGCTCAATTTACCCTCGTTATCCTGGCTAGGGCCTCATGCTAGCACTAGGCATTAGAGGTATACTGATACAATGGGGGCACAACTCTCTAGAAACCAATTAAATTGCACCTATGTTTCAACAAATGGTCAATTGGGTCTCAAGAAACGTATTTTTATTAACAGAGGGTGTTACTTCTAAAGACAAATCATGAGTTTACTCTGCTACCTGTCAGGCAGAGGAGCATTCTGCTCTCCTGCTTTTTTTCTAAGTGTATTTTCTAAAGGAAAAAGCATTAGGAAAGCAAGCGTTGTGCAATTTGAGGGAAACTAATGTTTGGGTGGACACATATTCCTTTTGTCTGGTGAGACAGAAGAGGAACTGGGGAACAGAGGCTTGTGACTCACCACTGCCCCGTGGCCATTACAGTGCCGGCAGTTCTCAGTCATCCCCTGCCTCAGCTGAGGCACACGGGCTGTGATTCAGAGTCAGGGAAAATACCAAGTGAGATAAAACCTTGAAAAACAGATAGATAATTTCTGACACATGAGGAGACGAGTCTCATTGTAGGAGTGCTTTGCAGGGAGGGGAGAACGTTTTTGCAATTTCCTGGGCATAGAGGTGGGATGGGGTAAGGGGAGATCTGTTCCTCGCAAGCAATGTGAAGTGGCCACTGTGTTCAGATGGGATCCTGAAATCTTGGGAAAAAGACTCCTGGAAGTAGGTCTGTCCATTATGGGAAAGGTTTACCTTTCTTAGGAAGAACAACATCAGCTAGGAGCAGTCTTTGGTTTTGACAGTACTCAAACATTCAGGAGAAAAAAGATATTGCTGAAAAGATACGTCTGGTTGGATGACTGTTCTGTATTTTGGGTGGTTCAGTGAAGCTCATGCCTAGCTTGGTGTGGTCCAGCTTTGGTATGGTGGGCAGGAGACATGGTTTTCCAGGACCTGCTGCAGAGTTGCTCTAAGAGAATCTGAGCCTGGCCAACAGCCGATGTACAAGAGCTGTTCCCCATCTGCTGAGGCCAGCCATGTAAATCAGCTCCTGGTGACTGGAAGAAGTATTTGGCCATAGTTGCAGTCACAACTCCTCTTCTTAGGCAAAGCACCAGGCTGCCAAGTGGGCTACCCTATTTCAGCTCTTAAGGTAAAAATCCTGTGCAACATTAAACAAATGCAGGAAAAAGAAGAAAAAAACCTGTAGTGTGCTGAGGTATGTGGGACCTGGACAAACTCTTTCTTGGCACTCTTTCTTTTCCTCATTCATGCAGATGTGTGAATGGGTGACACTTTGCCACGCATAGGGGGTATAACTTCATGTATGCTCAAGTAGGTCACAGCTGAGTTTCCTGTCAGGAGGGTTTTTGTTCAGCCCTGTGCCTATTACAAGCTGTGATCTGACTAACTTGTAAGATCTAGGCCTTGTTTCCACTTGAATGTGGGGCAGAAAAAAATGCCTTTGGGTGGTAAAGGAGGCAGCATCTGGGCAGGAGACTGGGACCCTACCCTTCCAGTGAGCACACTGTATGTTAAACTGGGACAAATTCCTGACCATTTATGTTTATTAAACAAAACCAGGATCTTGTTGTTTGTTTTTTTTCTCCACAGGATAGCCACATAACTTGCCATCAGACCCAGGTGATATCTAACCTTTTGTTTTAGCTGAATGTTGTAAATCTGTCCTAGGCAGCCCTGTGCACAAATCTTGTCAGGTTTGCTGTGCTAGCCTACGGGGTAGGTGAGATAATCATAATACATAAATTCTTAATGTATTCGAGGTTGCTTCTTGTCTTGTGAATTACAGGATGTCCTATATCACAGGCTCAAGCTCCATATCCTGGCAGAAAGAATAACTGTGTGTGTTTTCCCTGCCTCTCCTCCCCAGTTATGAGCATCTCTTTCCAGGTGAAGTTGCAAATCAGATCAATTCCCAGTGGCATGGTGGGAGGAGCAGAAGAGAGGGGGCCTCACCCACTTTGGGTTGTGTGACCCTGTGAGAGTCTGTTTTATCACTGGGAACTTTGGGAGAATGACAGGTGAAAGGCTGTGGGGTGTGAGAGCAGTGAGAGGAGGGCCATTGTTCTGTGTCAGGGGCTGCAGATGGCTCCTCTGTCACCACAGTGGCTTTCTCTTCCTATCAGGGCACTCTCACTAAGCATGAAGGGGCTTGCAGTTCTCTGATTAAAAAAAAAAAAAAAAAGTCATGGGCAAGCAGCAAAATTCCCTCAATTTTGTTTAGTACTTTTCTGCATCTTTTAAGCTGAAACTAATCTGAAAGCCAGTGTGATGCCGATACTCCCCATGAAAACCTGAGACCTAGCCGTAAAGGACTGTCTTATCTTACCTTTGCAGTGCCTTAACTTTACTCCTTGTAATTTTTACCTCAACAGGAGTAGATTGTGACAGCCCAATTTCTGGTGATGCATCTTCTGTAATATCCTTATGTCTCACTATAAGTAACCAGAGTGGAGTTATATACCATCAAGCATTAATGACCACATTGCATGTCTCAAAGACTTTAAGCTGAATGTTGTTCCTGGAGACAATAAATGTCTTGTGACACCTGACAAGCGCCCTCATTCCCTGTTTAACTCACAACAGTTGAAACAGCTCAACATCTGAGAACTGACATCAAGGAGAGCAGAGGTAACAAGCTGTTTTGCTAGAGATGCTCACTACCTTCCATTAGCGAGAGGAAAGGGAGAACATAAGACCACAGCACTGCCTCAGTTGTGTTTATTTACAGATTCAGTAAGAAACTTTTCCTCTGAATTAATACTTATATTTTGACATGAGTGAAGTAAAGTCCTTTGGTATTCCCTGTTGCTTAGGCTGCACTGTACGTGAAAAAAAAATTCTTTACGGTCATAGCCTGGCTTTTCAGTCCTGCATGTGGCGACTCTATTAGTAAGTGGCTGAAAGGCAAGTAAAAGCAAGGAATTCTTTCACTACTTCCCATGCGCAGGCAGGTGTTCAGCCATTCCCAGGAAAGCTGGGCCCCATCATGCATAACATTGTTTTGGGAAGACAAAAGTCATAACTCCAAACGCCCCCCCCCCTTCCTCCTTCTTCCTCCCACTTTATACACTGAGCCTGATGCTATATGGTACAGAATATCCCTTTGGTCAGTTGGGGTCAGCTGATCCAGCTATGTCTCCTCCCAGCTTCCCATACACCTCCAGCCTCCTCACCAGTGTGGCAGTACAAAAAGCAGAAAAGGCCTTGGCTCTGTCCTAGCACTGCTCGGCAATAATAAAGCCATCTCTGTATTATCAACCCTGTGATCAGCACAATTTCAAAACATAGCCCCATATTAGCCATTGTGAAGAAACTTAACTCTACCCCAGCCAAAATCAATCCACATAACAGGGTAAGAGACTCTGGAATCACAAGATAAGAATGCTGACCTTGCGAACGCCACTGCTTTGCCAGCTGTGGGAACAGTAGTACAACATCTCAACTGGAATGTGAATGGTCATTTATTTTGTGTTCAATCTCTTGTGCTTGTTTTGTATTGGAGGGGACATATCCTGGTGAAAACGATACAGGGGAAACTTGACAAATGGGAACTTGCAGTATTTCCTGTTCCCACTTACTGCCTTGGGTTCTGACCTGTAACTTCAGATATATCAGCACTGTCTGTTGGGGCTAGTCAGTTGCTCAGTAGATGTGAAAAAGCAACACTTATCAAGTGACCTTATAATACTACCTAAAAATGAAGACTTTGAGGGTAAATATATCCATTAGTCAGCGTGAGATGTGGCCAGTACTTCATCATCTGAGTCAACTTCACAGCTTTTTCTTCAATAGAAATTCCCCACTTTATTATTGGAGTATTTCTTACTGGGCAGCTTCCATGCAGTCTAGAGGGTGGAGAACAAGTAGTTCTTTAGTAGCTGGAGAACAAGTAGTTGTTCAGGGGAAAAAAAGTTCTTGGAGTGTTTGGAAAAAGAAGTAACTGAGGAAGTATTAGTCATTCCCTGTGTATAAAGGCAGTCATAATTTTTATGTATTACAGTCTTTTAGTTAGACCATGTCAAAAGAGTGTCTTGAATACTAAAATAAATTAAACTTATTTTTTGTGTAATAGATCACGTGCTCACCTGAGATTGTATAACATTTGAAAAAACTAACTCAAATTGTGAAGAAAGTGAATTAAACGGACTCCTTTACTATAGTTAAAAAGGATACCCTCAGGCACTGTTGATCTCTTTCCTTTTTATATTTTTCTTCCCCATAGATGTGATTTGTTTTGCTCAGATTTACAGTTTTGTGTACAATAGCAATTGTCCTCCTACTTGATGGTGAGCTTTAGGATTCCTACAGAGAGTTAGTTCAACCTCTGATTTAATAGATATTTTATTTTTCCAGCCCTCTAAACCTCTGGCTTCCTGGAGAAGTAGGAAAAGCTTTAGCACAAGCATCGCCCATTTCCTTTGCCAATTTCATCTTTGCCTGTTTCTTTAGTAAGTGGGTGTTACTGTTTCTCTTCCCTTCTTATCGGCAGGGGATTTTTGGAAAAAAGGCTGAAGCAGCACCTCTGCTTTATTAAAAGTCCACCCAGTCCCACAGGCCAGCGGGGTACTGGTGGAGGAGCCTTAGTCTGTGTAGAAGTGAAGTATCTAGACTCTGCTCTTCTGGAGCTTCTGCTCCTCCAAACCAATGCCATGCCAGTTTGGAGGTAGTTCTTCCATTTCCCTCTCTAACGCTACTTTGAAAAAAACTTGCCGGAATAAAGAAGGCTGTTTCCTTTCGAAGGTACATAAACATGTAAGGGGGACCATATATATATGGTATACCATATGTCTCTTCCCAGTTCAGACCCTGACCTTCCCTTCCTGTTCTTACTTTATCTTTTACCTCTTCTCTGTCAGCTGAGTGTCAGTTATATTTGTGCGAGTAAACCAAACCAATATTCTTCACCAGACCTTTATGCTGCACAAGTGAAGAAGCAAATCTCTTTGTGCTCTGCCTCATCTGGCCAGCTCAGTCAAATTCCTTGCAGCATCCTGAAGTCTTGGTGATGGCACCACAGAGGGCAAGAGCTGCTGTATGTCATCAGAAAATTAAGTGCCATTTCCACTCTGCTTTATACACAGTATTTAGAATAAAATAAACCTGAACCACAAAGTTTGTACCTGGTAAAGTCTGCCATCTCCTTTTTAAGGGTTAATGTCAAATATTGATGTTTCAAAGTATTTTTTGTGCCTTGCTTTCATGTGTCCCAAACTAACTTTCAGCTTTATTGTCTTGCAGCAATGAACATTACAAATTATATAAAATGAAGGCAAAATAGTCAATGCAAGTTTATAGATATTACAGAGCTTTATGTGGAAGAAATAAGAAAAGCTATGAGTACTGGGCTCTAGAGGAATGAATAAAAATACAAGAAGTTGATGGAAGATAGTGAAAATTGATCATTCCATCCTTTGTATGGTATCCCATTGTTTGGTTGCTAACTCAAAGTTATTGCTAAATAATTTAAAGAAAAAAATGCCCATGTCAACATATTTTCTATATCATGGATGGTAATAATGTGATTTTTGTTTCATAAAGCAGAGGTTCCTTTCCTAAATAATTTATTCAGGAAGAAGGTGCACTATAAAGCTGTGAAAGGATAATGTAGTAATTGGAGTGTATTGCTTACAGGAAATCCAAGTAAAGAGGAATAGCTGAGTTTATAAATGATTTGGAGACATGTACACGTCATTCTCCTAAATCATCACTGTAAGGAGAAAGAAATCCTTTTGATGCTCTTACCACTTTTCCTGAGCTGTTCTGTGCACTTAGCTCTACTTGTCTTTTGTGATGGTTCATGAGTTGATCCTTCAGTTTGGTGTGATGAACCACCTTGATGCCAACTAACCCTATCTAAGAGGGACCATCATTTTTCATAATTGTTTTCTCTGCTCACCCCAACTACCTAAGTTGTAATGCTAAAAAGAAACAAATGCTTGTATTTTGTAAAATGTAAGTGAGCCTCTTTCCAAGGAATTTTGGAAAATTGGTTCTAGTTGCAGTAAAATACTTCTTCTGTGTGCTTACATGAGTACGTTTCTGCTGAATAAAAGATATTTTGCAACATTACGTGATTATCTCAGAATCTCCAGTCAGAGTTGTCACTGAGTTGCCCCTTAGCCTGTTTACTTTCTAATCTAAATTTAATGCAGGCAAATATGAATCTAATTTTTGTAGGGTTTGCTTAGATATAAAATTAGCCAGTTATTGTTTGGCTGATTTTCAAAAAGAGACTAAGGTTTTGCAAAACTTTGGGTATAATTTTGAAATTTACTAGAAAATAGTACCCCAAAATTGCATTTCTCTCAGTTAAAAAAAATCCAAACTTGCATATCATAGAAGTTTGTTGGGTTTCTGAGAGTCTGCTGTTGAAAAAAAAAGGAGGAAAAAAGTAAATATAAGTATTTTTTTACTTCTCCTTTTTCTGGCATACGATACATTCCAAATATCATGATAGTATTTTCCCCCTCAATGTGAATTTTAAAATTATGACAGATTTTGCTAAGTTATATTTTTTTGTATTTGTATTTCTGTGAAATTTACCTTTCAAATAGGCATTAATAACAGTTGTATTTTATTTTTTTGGAGTTCGAATTTGCAACCTTAAATGTAGGGCAAAAATACAATACAAGAGTATATTTTGCAACCCTTGCTTACACTGAGTAGTAATTATTCAAATAAGCCTGTGCTGAATACTTATGTACATAAATATTCACATGTAACTCAGTTTGTAGTTTCGTGATAAAGCAACAGAAGCTCCATCAGAAAAACCAGGGTAAGGAGTTCTCCTTTTCTTCTTCCTTCTGTCTGCACTGTTTCTGCTCTCTACCCAGAGCAGCTCATGTTGCCTGTTCACTTACCCCACTGCAGCCATTTGCAGGGACACGGTATGACCTTGATCAGCAAACTTATCTGAATTAATTGAAATGAAGGAGGAAAAAATATTCTGAAAGACTTACATATTTGAGTCAGAATTACAAGGCACCTCCTGTGTATTTAAAATCAACATTTTGATACTTAAAAATTGAATTAATTAATAATGTATAATTTTTATTAATGTACTGCCCTAGGATATAAGTTTTCAATGTTAAATATCCAGATCTGGAATTACTACTGGTTTGAATTGATGTGTCCCAAATCTGAAAAAAGCTATTGTGCAGGATGCACGAAACCCAAGTCAGAAAGCTGAGGATGTTGATTTGTTAGAATGGGCGTCTTGAATGCTCGTCAGCTTAGCATTAAGACTTTGCACTAAAGGACCCAAATTCCTGGGGAAATGTTACCGTTACTAACGAGCTGTTGAAACTCAGAACACAGTTACACCTTGATTTTATTTTTGTTTTGAGCCACAAACAAATATTTCCTGTTGGTGTTTGTTTTATGGCTGTTGTGATATGTGTTTTTCTTGTGAACCCCTCCATGACTATGTGTGATACAAAGCTTTGTGCCATAAAAAGTGACAATAACTTATTACATTTGGGTCAGAGAAGCCCTGGTCAGATTGGGATGCACTTTCTCTTTTCTATTTACTAGAACTTCCACTGGGAGTTTCATACATTTATTGAACTGTTTGAATGTTACAGGTGCTTACCATCCAACCAGCTTATGGTGACTAATTGTTTCAATAAACAAACACAATCCAGGAGCTGGGAGTGGGAACCAGAAGATATATGGGTAGTGTTGAAACACCTGAGCTTACCACATCACTTAGTGCCTCAATTTTCCCTAGTGAAAACTGGGAAAGGTGACATGCATAAGAAGCTCTGTGTACAAATGAAAGTGTACTTTGTGCATCTTGACCAATATTGACCTATCAGATTTATCTGAACAGTTGTTTTCTTTTGTTTTAAGAGAGGTGCATGGTGACTTCTGGCTCTATAGGTGAATATTTGTATAATGTGAAGATAGTGCAAGTTGATGCAGATATTTCGATATTTAAAGTTGAGAATGTTTTCCCACCCTAAAAAAAAGCTGAGAATCTGTAACTCTTTCTGATTTCAGTCATAATTCTGAGTCTTCAGCATCTCTGCAAATTAGATCATATTTGTTATCATGTAGCTAAGGTTGGCAGGGAACAGGGCAAGTTCTTGGCAGAAGTCATACTGTTAAAAGTTAATATGGGTGTCAGCATGAAATTCCCACAGCTGTTTATAACAAGATAACAATGTGTCACGCAAACAGCTTCATGTTCTGAGGGATGTCTGGGAACAATGGAGTGTTTGGGGAGGAAATGTGCAGAAAACGTCTAAAACTGTACTGAAGAAAAGCAGTGACATGGATTTGATAAGGGGTAAGGGTGATTGTTACACGGGCTTCTTAATGGAGTATTGGCATTTTGGAAAAGAACTTCCAGAATAATGGGTGGGGGTGCAGTTGTCCTGAACCTTATTTATTGAAACAGAAATGTGTCTGGAGCCACTGACTTGGAAATCACCTCAAACAAAACAGGTTTCTGTGACCAAATGCAGATTCAAAGGCTGATCTTGTGACCTGAGAAACTGGTTCTAATCTGCTGAGATCTCCATAGCAGGCCTAATTCAGTGAAGCAACCAGGTGCAGACATTGACAAATTACATTATTGATATTTTTATTTTTTAACCCCAATTTTGTCAAAATGATTTTTTTTCTCTTGTGTAACGTTAATGTGACCAAAGAGGTCTGATGGGAAATGAAATATTTTAGCATTATCAGTATTGAGAAATCATAGTTAATTTTGAATCCCTCTTGTGCTCTCCAGTGCAGCAGTCTAGGGATCTCTGAGATCACAGTTTCTAAGATGAATAATAATTATTTTTTTCTTAAGTGCCAATGGAGAATTTTTACTATGGAGAACAGAATAATTGTTTTGAGTAGGAGAGCCTGTGATGGGAACCCTTAAAGTTTTGTGTGCATTAAGCTAGTGTGAAAGTTAATACTGACTTTTAATTTTTTGAACAATGTTTGTATTTTCAGTTTGTGGTAGTATTCTTCCTTCCACAATTACCTTTAAGATTGCCAATTTATTTTTAGAAGGGCAATAAATCAGAATTGGACAGCTTTAGTAGTTACAGAATGTATTCAAGACGATTACTATTAAAAAAGATCTTGCCTTCTTCCCAGCAATATGACATGACCAACAAAATGTGTGTGTGTATACATATCAGAAGAAGAGAAATAACAAAAAGAGATTATTGATAGCAATCACAATTTCCAGTCCAATTATAGTCTTTTACTTATGCATCCTAACCTGGTCTTATTTTATGGTTCCATGTAAACTGCAGAGTAATTTTTTTAGCATATGCAGAGATATTCATTGAAAAGAAAAGGATATTTTAAAGCAGTGAACAACTACGTCCAGCTGTTGAGATGGCAGGAGTATGGGATATGTGAGCTCAGCCAGGTGGTGCCATGGGCAGGGCTGGCAGAAAGCGAAAAAAGGGAAAGGGGAAAAGGATTTCTGGAACAGCTTCTCCACAGGCTCTCCCACACCTTTCATTCCTGCCTCTGTGGCACCTCATTTGATGAGTCCGTGCAGGCAGCTGTCTGTGCTGCATGATGAAATGTCTGGTTGGATCCCTTCCCTAGCTTGTTTCCCAGTCCAGTGGGAGGAACGCTTGCACCAGCACAAGGCAGGGTGGCACGACAGGGCAGCAGTGAGCAGGTGAGGGAGAAGGTCGGCTGTGTCTAAGCTGGCATCATTGCAAAGAACAGAGAGATTGCCTGACAATGTCTCTGGCAGGACCCTGGAGCCAGATTTGCAAACAAAGTAACTGTGGTGAGATTTTTCTTTTTTTAATGTACTCCTACGTCTGTGCTACAAGTATCAGTCATGGTGTAGAACTTCAAAGCATCTTGACGTTACTGAGTGACCAAAACCATCAGAAGTAAATTGTTTGATTTTGATGGTCAGCATGAAATCTTTCTAAACAGAAGATGGAGGGCATATCCTTAACATTTTTTGAAAAATAAACTTTTGTTCTTTGTTTTTAAAGTGATGGCTTCTAAACTACCATTTGTGTCTGAAAATTTTCTTTAATAATTGGGGTGAGTTTTCAAAATTACTGTACTGATGCATCTCAGGCACAAAGGCTTATAGTAAATAGGGTCATGTCAGGCTGATGACCGGTCACTTAGTGGAGTTCTCTAGGGCTTCATCTTAGGCCCGGTGCTCTTCAACATCTTCATAAATGACTTGGATGCAGAACTGGAAAGTATACTAAGAAAGTTTGCCAATGATACTAAATTGGGAGGAGCTGTTGAAGGCAGAGAGGCCCTGCAGAGAGACCTCGACAAATAAGAGGACAGGACAATCGCCAGCTGTATGAAGTTTTAACAAAGACAAGTGCCAGATTCTGCACCTGGGATGGGGCAACCCTGCATGTATGTACAGAGTGGGAAATGAGAGGCTGGAGAGCAGCACTGTGGAAAGGGACCTGGGGGTCCTGGTTGATGGCAAGTTGAATATGAGTCAGCAGTGCCCTGGCAGCCAGGAAGGCCAACCGTGTCTTGGGGGCATCAGGCAAAGGATCGCCAGCCAGTCAAGGGAGGGGCACTGGGGCAGCCTCACCTTGAACATTGTGTGCAGTTTTGGGCACCACAATATAAGAAAGATATTAAGCGCTTAGAGAGCATCCAAAGGAGGGCAATAAAGACACTGAAGGGCCTTGAGGGGAAGCCATATGAGGAGTGGCTGAGGTTACTTGATCTGTTCAGCCTGGAGAAGAGGAGACTGATGGGACACCTCAATGCAGTCACAGCTTCCTTGTGAGAGGAAGAGGAGGGACATGCACTGATCTCTTCTCTGTAGTGACCAGTGACTGAACCCAAGGGAATGGCCTGAAGTTGTGTTGGGGGAGGTTTAGGTTGGGTATTGGAAAGAGGTTCTTCACCCCAAGGGTGATTGGATACTGGAACAGGCTCCCCAGGGAAGTGGTCACAGCAGCAAGCCTGTCTGAGTTCAAGAAGTGTTTGGATAATACTCTCAGGCACATGGTGTGATCTTGGGGCTGTCCTGTGCAGGGCCAGAAGTTTGACTTTGATGGTCCTTGTGGGTCTCTTCTAGCTCAGGATATTCTATGATCTTCAATTTTATATATAGAACTCTTTTGCAAATGGCATGTATACATACACAGACCTTGGCAATTATAACCTATATGCAGTTTAAGACTTTGTGGTAAAGAGCACAAAGGTACACTCCTGTTTGCCTGGAGCACATTTCAGACTTCTCACCCATATTTTCTGTGACATAGGCTGCAGTGTACCTTATTTCATCCCAGTCACGTACAGCTTTTGGCTTCCTGGGAATGTGCCAGTTCAGACCTCAGCTGAGCAAAGCCTGAACTTTTTTGTCTAATAATTAACTTTTGTAAACTTCCAGATGCTGACAGTGAGCTCCAGCTTTCTGTATATTCAGGCAGTTTCATTTACAAGTAGAAGCTCTTTTACTACAGAAATCTCCAACTCTGTGATCCTCCAGAGATGTCGTAATGATTTATTCCTCTCGTCTTCACAGGAATTGATGTTCAATGGCTAGAAAGAGAGCTGACAAGGGGCTGAAATGAATATGACTGCTATTCTACAAGAGATTTTGATTAAAAGATCACAGCAGAAGAAGAGGACTTCCCCCTTAAACTACAAAGAGAGGCTTTTTGTACTTACGAAGTCTATGCTAACATATTATGAAGGTCGAGCAGAGGTAGGAGACACAGATTTATACTACAAAGTACCTTTGTTCCTTTTTGCTTTTGTATAATATTTGCTTTTTTCCTACTGTATATCATACTGTCATGAGCAGATGGGGGAAATGGTCATTGGTGGGAAGGAACGTGAGCCTGCCATTTCTCTTATTTACAGTGCAGGTTGACAGAGGTGTAGATAACTTATCTGGTAGTCAATTTGAACCGGTTCTCAGAGTTGTAGTACATAGCCTGGATGGCAGAAATAACAGAAAACAGCATTTATAGCTGGTCATCAAGGCTGATTTCTTTCTCCAGAGAGATGAAAAATCACTGCTTTCACAAAGTGGGAAAGAGATGGAAAAACTTAAAATCATAGTTGCTTGGAATTAACTGGATTCGAACAGGAGGAGCATTTGATAGGAGCAGTGCACTGCAGACCAAGTTCTGCAGAGATGAGATCCATTAGAGTGGATCATGCAACCTAATGATTGAAGTGAAGCTGGAAATAGTTTATCTTTAACCACACAAACAATTCATCCCTGTTACCACTTTCTGTGTAAATTCAGTTACACAAGAGGTAACTAGTGTAAACTATGCAAATCCTCAGACCAGCATTTTTTCAAATGAGCTCCAGACTCAGTTTCATCAAAGTCACCTGCCCCCAGCGTGCCCTGTCATATCCTTAGTGCTGAGGGTGCAATTTTCCACTTAACTGAGGCTCCTTTCCATATTTGTCACAAATGCTGAAGGGGATTAAAATGGCTACAAAAGCTAGGATAACATGCTGTTACCAACACATTGGGAAGCCATTTAACAATAAAACTTAATGGAGACAACCCTACAACCTCTTGTGTTGGCTATTTTACCTCTAGTGAAAGAAGAGGGTACAGGAGAGAGCTAATGCTTTCTAAGCATGTTTCTCTGCCAGACCTTGTGGTTGCACCAGAACTGAACTCACCATGCTACAGGGTGACAACAGTCTGTGTAGCTGCCATTCTCTGACACAGTCAGGGATTAAGAACAAGATCATAGACTGGCTGAGGTTGGAAGGGGCCCCTGGAGGCCCTCTGGTCCAAGCCCTCTGCTCAAGAAGGGCCACATGAGCTGATTGCCTGGGACCAGCTGGCAGTTGAATATCTATGTCCAGATGGCTGTTGAATATCTCCATGGATGGAGTCTTCACAACCTTGCTGGGCAACTTGTGCCAGTGCTTGGTCACCCTCACAGTAAAAAAACCATTGTTTTCCTGATGTTCAGATGGAACCTCTTGTCTTTCAGTTTGTGCTCACTGGCTCTGGTCCTGACACTGGGCACTGCTGGAAATAGCCTGTCTCTGTCCTCTTTGCACCCTCCCTTCAGGCACTTTATGTCCCTCTGGTTGGCAGCATGATCCTCTGGTGTATAGTCACTCCTATTTTGGTGTCATCAGCAAACTTGCTGAGGGTACACTCTGCTCCCTCATCCAGGTCATTAGGGAAGATCTTGAACAAGACTGGACCCCTGGGGTACAGTGCTAGTTACGGGCCTCCGACTAGACTTTCTGCTGGTGATCACTGCCCTCCGGGTCCTGCTGTTCAATCCTGGAGTATGAATTAGTGTGTTTTTATTGACTGTGGAGTTAAGATATGTATGCTTTCCCTCTCAGAGAATAAAGAGGTGGGGGCTAAGAAGCTCTCTGAAACATGTCTTGCATGCTTATCTTGTGTCAGCTCATGTTCAGAACAAATAGAAATCTAACAAACAGGTTTTTCAGGTCTACTTGTCACCCTTTAAGAAGTTACCACTTCCAGCTTTCCCTTCCAGCTTTCCCCTTCCAGCTTTCCTGATCCCCTCCAGGTTAATGTCCTCTGGCTAAAATACCTTTCCAAGAGACTGACTTGTAGATCTGTCTGAGAGGGGGTTTGAACTGGCAGTTTTGCTTGCAGTGAGATGGAGCAGGGCTGCCCATAGTACCCTCAGCTGAGAAGGCAGTAACTTCTTAAAATGTTCCAGTTTAAGATACAGACAGTTGGGCTGAAATATTACGCCTACACTAGGCCATCAGTTTGCTGCTGAAACAGGCAGGTTCATCTTATCCATGTCCTAGCCTTGCTAGCCTCCCCCATTGACTTGAATTGGACCTGGCACTTCTTGGCACCCATACTGCTCTGAAAAATATTGCTAATCATAGAATGGCCTGGGTTGGAAGAGACCTTGAAGATCATCTTGTTCCAACCTCTGCCATGGGCAGGGACACCTTCCACTAGACCAGGTTGCTCAGAACTCCATCCAACCTGGTCTTGAACGCTTCCAGGGATAGGACATCCACAACCTCTCTTGGCAACCTGTTCTAGTGCCTCACCATCCTCACAGTAAAGCATTTTTTCCTAGTATCTAATCTAAAACCCACTCTCTTTCAGTTTGAATCCATTCCTCTCTGTCCTGTCCCTTGTAAATATCTCTCTCTGTTTTTCCTGAAAGTTCCCTTTAGGTACTGGAAGGCCGCAACTAGGTCAGCAGAAAGATATTTGATCTGGTTTTATTTTTTCTGGATTAGTGTTCCCCTGGGTTAGCAAGCTGGGTGCAGGATCAAACAAGCGCCAGAGGCTGTGCCAGGCGGTGGAGGAGAACAGGATGCTCCGATTGTTGACATCAGCAGGTTGTTAGACTGGCTCAGTCATGACACATAACTTTCCAACCTAAAACCATTTTTATTTTCACTGTTCTTCTCATTTTAGATTCTTTTAAACATTAATCAGCATTTTATTTTATTAACAATATTGTTTGAAAATAGTGAGCTCTGATCCTAGAGGGGCATACCGAATATTTTTTTCTGTTTGAAAAAAAAATTACTGTGTGACTAAGATCTCTGTGACACAGTGGTCACATTCCTGTATGTCACTGAGCAACTTAAATGGTTAAAATGTTTGGGGGTTTTATCATTTGTTTGTGGGTTTTTTAAAGTCCATTACAGTGGCATTAAATTTACACTTACAGTAAGACATGCATATTTTGGCAGAGGTAATTTATATAAAGGGGAAAAAAGTTACTAGAGATCAAAATAATTCTTCCCCCTCTGAATGGTTGGGGATTTATTGCTGAAATAAATGTGAATATTGTTTGAATTTAAAGACATGACAAATGAAAGGATAGGTACAGACTGATCTCATTTCGGGCTTGGCAATATTCAAAGTCCAAATTGGTAAGATAAACATGGAAATCCCAAGCCAAGAGGATCCCACACCCTCATTTTAATCCCATCACTGCAGTGGTAGCAGTCTGCCAAGGGTGACTGAGTTCTGCTCCTCTAGGCAAGTGTATGATTCCCAGAGTGGTTGTTGGCCAAGCTGAAGTATTTTCTTTTCTTCCATTTTAACTTATATGGGAGTTCAGTAACAGGTTCAAGAAAACCCCAGGGTTTGTGGGCATGTGAATAATCATACCACTTCTTTTTAAAACCAAGATTAAACTAAATCTCGTTAACCAGATTAGTCAATATTCAAAGTGTGGGCTAGTCAGGATTGTAAATAAGGTGACAGAATTAGATATTTGGTATGTCTGATGACAGAAATGGAACATTTATGGCAACAGAAAGCAGTCAACCATAACAAATATTGTTCTTGTAAATGCTGCTGAGAGATTTAATTGTTCTTTGCAGCTGTTAGTCAAGCGTCACTTGCTCTTTGACCAAAACTGCACTTTATAGAAGCATTCTTTGTTTTTTTCTGTCCTATGTCCTGTCAATGTGCCATATTACCTACTTGGAGCAATAAATGATTATCTCTCAAACATGACTACAAGCAGCAGGCTAAAATCTTGTTTTAACTTGCTCATAAACAATTAAAATCTTTCTATATGTGCTTTCAAGCAGATCAGTCTCCCTGTCATGGTACAAAGTGCCTACAGTGAAGCTGGAACTGCTCTGCTGCTATGAGAAGGAGAATTATAGTTTCTGCATTTAGAAATATTGCACTACTGTAGGTCATGGAGGAGGTGTGTGAACTATCGATGGAGCATAACTACAGAATTGGTGAAGAGGCTGAATTTCGAGACTGATTTCAAAGTACAGAATCCTGAGGAAGGAGAGTCCTGGTTTCGGTCGCCTGTGCAAAGCTCTACAATTATGATTGATGCAATGGGAAACCTACTTTGTGTAGGAAATCAGTAGGACCTTGGCTTTTATGGTTTAATTTCTTCTGGGCATTATGCTGTTGGATAAAAAAACTGAAGAAATATCACTTTTAGGTTCGTTAAAAAGATGGACATTAAGAAGCTTGAAAATAAAGATACATCAGGAAGAGACTTGCCTTAAGCATCATGGAAATTAATTTTTACTGTCAGTAAAGAGGAATATTCTGTTTAAGCTGGGATGTCTTCTGGTTTTGGTTTTTTTTTTTTTGGTCATGAATTCTGAGAATCAGTAAGAGTAACTGTTGGGGAAATGCCATCATTGCACTATTAAGCAATATTGGGCTAACAATAATTACAAGTATATAAAAAGCTGAGTTAATATTGTTTCATTAAGCCCTTAATGGTTTATCTGCTGTCATTATTGGAAACAGTATTTTCTGTATTTTTTTCCTTAATGTTGCAAAAGTGGCTAATGAAATCTGAATGTGATGGGTTCCATTTGTAATGAAGATAAAAGTTCATTGTAGTAAGAAATAACTCAATTGGTCTCCAAGCACAGAGTATTGGTCATGAATGTGTAAAAATAGGGAAGAAGTAAAATATCTTCCTATTCTGAGTTTGCAGATGTACTATAAAACTGAATATGCTACAGTCAGAAAGACTTAAGATATGTACAGTGTTCTCAAATATGCATTGTAGATTTACCAAGCCAGCTTTAAACACATTTATGTAGACAGTAGTAACTGTGGTGATTTGAAAGTGGGAGCTGGTAGGCATTTTTTCACAAACTGGCCCTTGCTCTTGAGAACTGCTGCACTATTCTTACTGGTGTCAACTGGAGTAATTGATTGCAGTGCAACTTCTCTGGATAATCTGGTTGTATAGCAAGGGCATATAGTCTTCTAAAGAAGAAACACTAACTTGAAATATTTAATCAGAAAATCTCTTTTCAATTTTGTGTGGTTTGAAAGCTCAGTATAATACTTCAGGTGTGCTTCTTTTCATTTTCCTGAAGTATTTTCTTCCAAGAAATCAAAAAATACTAATCAGTAGGAAATTAATAAGTAAAATTAAGCAATTTTGAAGTGAACCTACTTGTTTGAAAATCAAGTATTTCATGAAGTAATAATAATAATAAAAATTCTCATTTGGAATGGCTTTTTGTATTTTTGAGCAGCAAAAAGTTAGCTAAGTTTTAATATGACTTTTTCCAAATTGCTAATTTCATCTTGAATGGATTACAGGTTTGAAATCCAGGGAGGCATTTGTGGAAATAACAGCATGTGTGCATGGCCCTAGGTTCGTTTGGCCATTTTCTGTTGGAAGTGACTTCGTATCTTGCATATTCAATTTAAAATCTCTGGATTTTATTTTCAAAGGATTGGTGCATTTACACTTTCTCTGTGTCTGTTTGGAAAACCAAACCTTAGTGTTTATCAAGGAGTCCACCTTTTCACTGAAATTTGAAATACATCAGTAAATGTCAGCTGAACAGTGGCAATTGAAAGGAAGACTCACTTTACCAGTATGCCTGGTGGCTGGTGCCCCACACTGCAAGTGCCCCACACACTCCTTTGCAGAGTGGCTTTGCTGCTGCAAAGAACAGCGTCATTTATTCCTCTTGAGTGAACCAATAGGACAGACCACACAAAAACATCACCCAAGCTACTATGCCCGTCAGAATGGTCCACCAAGTACTCGTGGTTTATCCTCTTTCTCCTTGTGTGGCAGTAAGTTCGACTGTTGTGAATTCTTTCTCAATGAATGTTGAGAAGGTCTCTCTGAATTGGGAGAAGATGATGGGGCAGTCTGACAGCTCTGACTGGAGCAGGCTTACTGCTTCATTAAAGAGCTATCATAGCAAGTAATGTGTACTTCATACAAGTTTTAGTTAGCTTATGCTGACAGAGCATCTCACTTGAACTTAAAAGTGCCACCAGACTACAGGTTTTTGCTCTAGTTGGCATTTTAGGCAAGGGAAATTCTTTGTGATGAAGGAAAGATAATAAATGTAGGTGTTAAAGTACTTCTCATCAGTGGAGCAGTTAAAAGGAGCTGGTTTGCGCAAGTGAGATGTCCTCCTAGTTTGTTGGTTTGAAAACTTTCGTATGTTTCTCATGAGTGTGGTGCTTCCTCAAAACTGCCACAGATCTGGTTATAATTTCAAAGATTCTTATCAATGTGTGGACTGTTAGTATCCTTCATATCTATTGAAGCTGTGGAATGTTCCCTTTCACCATGGTATTTCTCTGTGTCTCTCATCTTGCTTAGCAGTGATACTCTTTAGTTTGAAAGTGTGTGGTTTGGTTACTGTCCTCCCACACATAGCACGGCATGCTTGCATTAACCTTTCCAGCCCACAGCAACTTGCACTGACCGTGAGTCTGAAACTGAGTGTTTATTAACTCTAAATTTCTTTAAGCTTCTGTGTTTTTATTGTTTGCTCATGTTTGCTGTATGTATTACAGTTCACAGCAATAAATGGTTTGTCCTGGATTTTTCGCTTTCAGACATTATAGGCTTAATCCTGGTCCCTATGGTTACCCTGCATGTGTTTGGAGGGACGGAGGTCTGTGCTGTTAGAGGGAGGACAAGATGGGGGAGACTTAGTGCTACAATACCTGCTAGCTCTGGAATGGCCGCACAGAGGATATTGGATAGCCCCTGACGGAAAAAGTTAAGAGTCTTATTTAGAAGGATGTTTCTGTGCAGTCAAGTAGAAGGTGGCTTTCTGATGAGCTGATCTTGGGAGGTGCAGAATGCTCTTGTCTTCACTGGAAGTAGTGGTATTTGCCATCAGGATCAGACTTGTGTGAAAACTTTTTTGTATAAATAGCAGAACTGTTACTACTAACAAAAGCCAACCAGGTTATAAATGAAAAAAGAAGAATAAAAACTTGAACATTCTTGGGGGTTGCTCATTTTGATAGTCTCTTCCTAAGGAAAAAAGGTTCTTCTCTGAGAGTTGTGTTTGGTTCTTGTAATTTGAATATAGTGGAGACAGAACGTATTGAAATTACTGTGGTGATATTTTAAGGAAGGAAAAATAAAAACTCTGGGGCCCACTGTAAAGCTGCAGGTTTCAGGGTAAAATTGTGTAATTTCATTGCCACACTACTCTTGCGCAAATACTTCCTATGGAGCATAACAACATTATAGAGTTCCAAAAAGCTGTGCTACTTTCTTTTTTTTTTTTTTAACAGAATATTGGTATGTTCTACTGTAGTTTATTCCTACAGTGCTTATCCTTTATTATTTTTAACTTACCGTGATTTAGGTGATTTCATTAGTCATTGCATTGGTGATTTAATTATTTTATATAAATGAAAGCACATTAAAATGCTTCTGATCGCTTATTCTTGTTTTTTAATGTAAGATAAATCACTTGTGAAATGAGTACATTGACAGAGCTTTTTTTATTCCAAGTCACAGGTCATAATGATAGAGCTTTCTTAAAGAGAGAAAGATAGAGCTTGCAAGTTTGCACAATAATTTTTTTCTGTCTAATCCTGGAAGAGGACTGTGAGTTGGCTGCTGTTTCCCATCTAGGAAATAGAAGTGGATATACACTTCCACATGAATCACATTGAAGTCCTTAGCTGTACTCACTGGGGATATACCTTCACAACTGTCTCTAAGTTGTGTTATGACTTTGGATAGGTTCAGCTCTTACTGTTTAGCAATTTTCAATGGAACTAAATTCAGTTTTTTCCCCATCGTTGTCAGAAAAATGGAATGAATCATCATTTTTAAAGTGCAGTCAGATAGGTGGATTGCTCAAAACACACACACACTTTTATATAGATGTGTATGTATAAAACATTAAAGATATAATGATTAACTTGTAACAGTGATTTTCAGCATAAATTATATTGTTGAGCAAGCACAATGATGCATTTACAAATTATCTCATTGTGCTGGTTTAAAAGTTAACCAGCAAGGGAAAATGAACTCAATTCAAAAGAGAGATTTATAAGTCAGAATAACAATTTATTAAAATAATGCAATAAGTACAATTATACAGACAGACAATTGGTTTTAACCCACAAAACCCAAATGTATAAACCAGCACCCTAGGGTATGAGCAAGAGTGGTGTACCTTGGCCCACCCCCGAGTCCAAAGCAAAGGGAGAGGGAATAAACCTGCTGGTGGGAGAGCTGCTGCAGTCTGGTCAGAAGTGGTGATTGCAGTCCAGTCGAGGGTGGTGGTCTCAGTCTAGTTGAAGGCAGTGGTCTGGAGTCTTCCTCTGGATCCCACGAGAGGTCGCAAGGCTCTGAAACTCCCAGTTATATACTCTCCAGTTCAGGCGGGAGTGCTCAGTCCCTCCCTCAGAGTAGGGAATTCCATAAAAGGGCATGCGGATGCTCAGTCCCTCTTCCATATAAGGGTATCAGAGCGGGGAATTCCATATAAGGATATCAGAGCAGGGAATTCCATAAAAGGGTACAGGAACATCTTCCCACCTTGCAGGCCTCTACTGACAGCAGTTTTTGGGAAATGGCATGGAGGCTATAGAATACACAGTTTTGGGTTACACCCATCCAGGGATGAATTGGTCCCAGCCGTTCTAACCAGGACACTCATGTAGAATGATGCCTATCATATCCATCTGGATAGGCAATATTATGTTTGTATCCCTTATGAAAAACTAAAGAGTAAAATGACATGATGGAGTAGAGGGCTTTTCAAACTTCTTCACAAGATCCATATTTAAAATGCTAACTCAGAATACAAGTAGCCATCTTTTCTAATTTTATAATACCTATATAATGTCTACAACTATTGCTTTTGCAAGTTAGCAACATTAAGAAAATAGTTTTAATTTAAATTTCTTTGCTTTGCACTTGGTGACATAGAAATCAAGTCAGAGAATTAGCAAGTGACTTGGTAATCTGTAGATGACTGACCAATCCATACACTTCAGGTTATAATTTGTCAAGCAAAGTTCCAGACATCTTTATTGATAGAACAATACCTGTAATGTTGTTCCTATAGCAATAATTTAATTGTTATTCCTATATAGAGATTTCTTTGCTCCACCAAAGTAATGGAATTGTGAGAGATCCATCTCTAATGAGAAAAAGGGATGTAGAAAGCTGTCTTACTTCAAGTAAATACACAGATACAAAAATAATTTAAACCATGCTATCTTTATATTGATTTAATTATTTTGTGATAGCTGCTAGTCCCCCACAACAGCAGCAAACACTTACAGCAAAAACCCCGGTCCTTCTGTGGAGCTGAATGTGCCAACAAGTGAGTAGAGACATGGTGCAAAGCATTGATGAGACGTCGCAGTGACCAGCAAAAGTTTTCCTGCAGGTTAGTTGCCTACACCTCTTTTGTTTGATAGCCTGGGGAAGAAGAGAACTGGATCTAGGTCTGTAGTAGCCACTACTCAAAGCATATATAGTAAGGAATCAGTTTTCTTTTAGGTAGATCCAACAGGAATTAATTGCCCAAAGTACTGCTGCATGTAAAGCTGGTCAGCATTTTGAACTATGGAGGTCATTGAAAGAGAAGACACTGTTCTGCAGCAAAGGCCCCAGAACCCTCATGGGAGAAGCAAAAAAGAGTCAGGAGGAAAGCAGCCAAAAGAATGTGAGAAGAAAAATTTCAGAGGTCTGGATAGAAAGTCTACCAGAAAACAGTAGATGTTGGTATTGGGAATCATGAGGCTCCATCTTTCCTGGTTTGTTTGTTCCCGTGTCCCTCTCTCTCCCCCCAGATTCATGAAAATAATTTGTTAAAATAATTTTTTTGCTCATAGGTGGAACTACCATATTGATGATGATCCAGAAGACCCTAAATATTGGCTGAAGAGATAACAGTAGTCACAGTTGGGGAAATTTTAAGCAGGGGCAAGTGAAAACTGTTCAAGTCAGAGAAATAACTTAAAGCTATTCGTGTGGCGGCAGCTTAACAGATGCATGGGAATACTCACTTGTAAAGAGCAATTCATAAAGAAACTTGAGTTGTAAAGAAGTTGGTTATGTTGTAGTAATGACTCCCTGTTCTCTATAACATCCAACAATAGAAAGGTCAGATATAAAATGAGGATCAGCAGTAATTTTTTAAAAAGAATTTAAAGAATTTAAAGAATTTAAAAGAATTTCAAAATTCTTTTAAAAAGAATTTTGATGGAAAAAAATCAGACATAGGTGAAGTTGAAAAACATAGGTTGTAGTTGTTGAGACACAGACATGGATATTTACCTTATGACTAGACAGGAGTGGGTCAGTCTTTAAGGGGTTAAGAAGGAAGTGCTGGAAGATAAATGAGAGAAGGCTAAAGAAGACATAGTTTTAAAAGAGTGCAAAGGAGAAGCTGAGAAACTGTAATCTATGAAGATAATTTAAAGAAAAGTGCAAGAAAAAACAGGCTTGTTGAAATTACCTGGAAGATACAAAAATTGCACATCAACCAACAAAGAAACAAAAAATAATCTCAGACATCTCTGCTTTTTCTGCCATGTGGTAACAAGTCTTGTGGGTAGCAGAGAAGAAGCAGATATCCTCTGTTTTCATTCCAATAAGGGTTTTTTGACAGTGATGTATGACACATTTTCACATGTACTTCACATTAGAAATTACCTATAAAAACCTAAAGTCAATCTGATTGCAGAGCACATGGGAAGCTGGTACAGTGTTGAATAAACATTGGTGTCTTGTTTTCAGATTGAAAGCTTGTCTTGAATGAGGTGTCCTGTTCTGCATTGCAGTATTTTCACTAGTGATTTTGTTGGAATAGAAGCTTGCTGAGTTCTCAGGTGACATAAAACTTGAAGAAGCGTTTTAAAAAACAAGTCTAGAAATCCAAGTGGTATCTTGGGATTAGATGTGTGGTGGGTTTGGTTGTTTGCTTTTTTTATTTTATAGAATGTGATTCAACGTGGACAAGTGCAAAAGGAACCAATGTTATTTAATATCTTCATTAATGACATAGACAGAGGGATTGAGTGCACCCTCAGCAAATTTGCAGATGACACCAAGCTGAGTGGTGCTTTGACACACCTCATGCCATCCAGAGGGACCTGGACAAGTTTGAGAAGCGGGCACATGGGAATCTCACGCGGTTTTACAAGAACAAGTGCAACCCCCAGTACCAATACAGGCTGGGGGATGAACAGATTGAAGGCCCTGCCGAGAAGGACTTGGGGGTGCTGGTGGATGAGAGGCTGGACATGAGCTGGCAATGTGCACTTGCAGCCCAGAAGGCCAACTGTTTTCTGGGCTGCATCAAAAGCAGATCAAGGAGGTGACTGCCACGCTACTTTAGTCTGGTGAGACCCCACCTGGAGTGCTGCATCCACCTCTGGAATCCCCAGCACAGGAAAGACAGGACCTATTGGAGAGAGTCCAGAGGACAGCCACAAAGTTGATAAGAGGGATGGAGCACTTGTCCTATGAGGAAAGGCTGAGAGAATTGGGATTGCTGAGCTTGGAAAAGAGAAGGCTTTGGGGTGACCTAATTGCAGCCTTCCAGTACCTGAAGGGAACTTACAGGAAAGATGAGGGCAAGACTATTTACAAGAGCATGTAAGTGACAGGACAAGAGGGAATGGGTTCAAAATGAAGGAGAGTAGGTTTAGATTAGATATTAGGAAAAAATTCTTTACTGTGAGGGTGATAAGACACTTGAACAAGTTGCCCAGGGAAGTTGTAGATGTCCCATCTCTGGAGGTGTTCAAGGCCAGGTTGGATGGGACCCTGAGCTACCTGGTCTAGTGTAAGGTGTCTCTGCCCATAGCAGGAGGGTTGGAACTAGATGATCTTCAAGGTCCCTTCCAACCTAAACCATTCTATGATTCTATGATCCTTATAATCAGATGTAAGGCATCAGCTGCAGTGCTGCATCTGGTTTAGGGCAGTAAGTTTCAAGGAAGATTTGGACCTACATGTAGATTCAAGAATAGGAACAGTGGGAAAGATAAGGTTCCCAAAAGCCAGTGGTGAAGGGTTGGTTGAAGGGTTGGTTGGTGGAGCAGCAATTGTTGGAAGCACTGAGTGGTGATGGACAAGAATCTCCAAAGACATAAAAACCTCTTGGCTCTGTAGTTGTGGAGTCCATCATCTGAACCTTGAGAAAGTAGATAAAGCAGCTGGTGCCTTGACTAGGTGACCTCTTGGGTCCTCTCGTGTTCTGGTCACTCACCTGTTGATGCCTGTGAACTTGGGTATCCTCTCTTTTTGGCTTGGGTTGTCCAAGTCTAGTGTTCAGACAGCGTGAAGGCTGTGTTAGGGGGGTGGCTGAATGCAAGATGTCACTTACCCAGCAGAAAGATCAGTGGCCCTGAGAGGGGAAGAAACAGGGCAGAAATGCTACAACTAGGCTGGGCAGACTCAGAGCTCTGTGAGGATTTCAGAGAAAACCAAGACAAGAAGATTTGTTTGAAAGAACCTAAAGAGATGTGCTGGTTACTTTGACAGCTGAAAGGTTGTAGGTTATTTAAGGCCTGACATGGATAGAGACCTGGCTGATTTATTGTGTCCATTACTCTTATGTGGTTGCAGCAATGTATCATAACTGCAGTTGTGTACATTTGACTGACTGCCTCTCGGTTGCAGGAGAAGAGTAAATTACAGAAAATGCATTATAGTCATGATTAGGAAGTTGCATCAGTACTATGATGGATAATTCATTTTTGTACTTTTGAGTCTCTCCAATGCTGGTGGCTGACATCTGCTGAGCAGCCAGATGATGGTAATGGATTCTCAGTTTCTTAATTTGCAAGACAGGTGGTTTTGTGGGGTTTTTTTTGTTTGATTGTTTTTTTCTCCCTTTAAATTCTTCTCAGGAGTCAGATATTGGATCAGGTCAAACTAGATCAGAGTAGTAGTCACCTCTCGCTTTTTGTATCAATTCTGGCCATTTTGGAAAGGTAGATAGAAATATTTGATACTTGCTTTTCTTAAAATAATATTAAAAAATTACCTGAAAGGAGACAGTGTTCTTTAACACCTCTGACACACTGGAAAATATGGGAATGGAAAATGTGGCCATCTAACACCTAGCTACAGTAATTATATTTGCATAATCAGTAATTGCTTGCCTCAAGAGTGAACTGCAGCAGTATCCAGTCAGTGCTTCTTATTGCTAAGTGGCAATACTATTAAAAAAACCTGACAAACCAAACAAAAAACCCCCAAAGCCCAACCTCTCCCTCCCAAAACAACAAAACAAACCTGACCAAAAACCAAAAATGAAAATACCCTTACATTTTGCTCTGGAGCATATTCTGCAACAGAAGCTGTCTGCAGGCAGTGTTGACTTAGCCAGGCTTTTCGAGGTTTTGTAAAGTTGTAGAGCAGCTCCATAAAAGGAGATGTCAGTAAAGCTGTGACCTGCTATAGCTCTGAGAGCACAAGTTCCATGGGTCACATGCTGGTGACCTCAGGATTTCCTACATAGGGGTAAGCATGGAAGAAAGAAATAATATGAACAGCAAAAAAGAGAGAAAGAGACAGCATGGGGGAGACAAATCTTGATATCTCTTGACAGCTGGGCTAATTTCTGCATGTTTTCATTGAAGGTTTTTTTTCCAAATGTAACGTTCTTCGTGTATTGTTTAACACCCCCACACATACACACTTTTGTGAGGGTAAGCAGCACAATATCTTCATCAGCAAAGAGGAAGAAATATTTTTATCTGATAGTGAGGGTATGGGCTTCTTAAGCTGTGAAGCTGCTGTAATCAGCAGAGGAGTAATCCTAAGTGTACAGAGGATCAGCTGTGTGACTGTACACTTATTTAACACTTAGATATTTCTTGTCTTCCTGTATTCTTAGATTATTTCTTTTAAGGAATTGTGTAATTATATGTTTGTTCCATATCTGAAAACATAGGTCTAGTGTTATGATTTCTTAATATTGCTGTTTTATATGTTTTAAAAAAATAGGAATAGTTTATTCTATTTGGATTGCATGGAACCAAGACTTAATGCCTGGACTGGCCATTCCCGTTGTGAGCAAGGAGCAGGGCTTCTAAAACTGTAAAACAATTTTTTGAAGTATAGGCAAATATGAAATATGTATGGCATTTTGCATTTTGACCAGCTTTGTATAGTAGTTTCTGTATAGTCACTTCCCTTTTGTTATTTTCAGCAAGCAGGTACATTAAAAAAACCCACAACAAAACCTCAACCTTTAGTGCAACTTTGGAGCACATATTTTACCTGTTTTTATCCTTATTGGGATATAGTATTTTTATACCTTTATTACTGTTCTAAGCATATTTGCTTCTATAGGCCTCCCTCTAGAGGTGTATGTCTATCTTCGGAAAAGAAGTGGAGACAGCATACACGAATGTTCTGGTGAAATACTACTATTTCTACAGTGAATCTAACCTTTTTCTACTATGTTAGCAATCTTCCACCTTCCAAAGAACACCCCTTTAAAAATGTCCTTCTGCCTCCTAGAATTTGCCATTGCATGATTAGCCATTGTACTAATTCTGCCTCTGTAGCAGAGGTCACTTGTTGGAAAGAGTGGTTGTGGGTGGATTACTCAGGGCTGCTTCGTGCCTGCACCTCTGCTTCCCAACTGGTTCAGGGCTTGAGCTCTCCCTTGATTCTGCATTTCATGTCTGCTGCTTGCCTGGGTCTAGAGCAAGGCATTTGGCTTGTAGAATAAATGCGACATAATGATGGTATGCAAGGTGTCCTATTACAAAGGGAAATCATTTAAGTAGGGAGGAGAGAGGAATTGCAGTGGTCTCTAGCACTTTTCTTGAGTCATCCTTTCCTGCTTCGGTGCCTCATAGTTTTTTAGTGAGTAATGCTGAGCTAAAACAGAGCTTCACGCTTGGCAATTTGAAGGCTGGTGGCCATTAATAACTGTTGCTTCTGATGTAATCTGAAACATGTCTGGAGCAGTAGATTTGTATTTAATTTCACATATGTAAGCTTTTTTTGAAAATCTATAAAATACACAAAAAAAGAATAATCTTCTCTGATGTTAGGCTTAATTTGCTGCATTGAGTTGTGAGTCAACTTTGAGGTGGCTTAATTCAACATCTTGTGGTGAAGCAAACTGAGCCATCTTAAATCATAAAATGTAGAAAGGGATCATTTAGGAAATACAATTACAAGAATGATGTGTTTTAAATCATTGGATTTCCTTTATTTTATCCCCCCAAATGTTAGATGATTATCTAGTTGGATTCTTGTCCTTCATCCTCCTGGCAGTTGTATCCTCTGTTTGATTGAGCACTTACTGAATGCCTCCCGTTCAGTCTTGGCTAATCTGGCAGCCCTGAAACTGCCAAGTGTGCTGCACAGTGACTCTTGTCACTGAGGGAGAAGCAGTACTGCCTGCTGTACCAAGTGTTGTAGACTTCAGCAACTCAGTTTTTGGCTTTTGCAGGGATATGTGTTTTACTTTAGGGAGTCAGTGTTCAAGTAAGGGGATACCATAGAATCATATAATATCCTGAGTTGGAAGGGACCCACATAAAATAAACAGAAGACTTAAAATGTAAAAATCCAGTGTTGCATACTTGATGAAAACTATTTCTCAGCATTACATGATATATCTATGTAGTACAGCTCATGGTAATGTTTATTATTTGACTTTTTTTTTAATGATTCATTAAACCCCCACCATAAAAAGAAAACCCAATCCCTCTATGTGTGTTGGTTTTCTTGGCGTTAAGTAACAGCTACAGCTTTATCTGAACTTAGCTCCTGTCATTCTTCCTGATACTGACCATGACAGGCATGAATTATTCATGCATGCTTTCTCTGCAGCAACCTACATAAGAGACAGAGTGCTAAATGCATTTTAAATGCTGATCAAGCTTCCATGGGTAGTAACTATCATGTTTCTAGGATGATAGAATTATGACAGCTACATTTGTAGTTGCTCTTTGTCTCTGTTTACAAGACTGTGTTTTCAGTTACTTATGATTGTACCAGACTTCTGCTATTGGGCTGAAATTTCCAACCTTGGGAGAGAAGAGGGCAGCTGAGTAAGGATTGGCATGTCTCAAATAATTCAGTAATTAATAATTATGTCCACATTGTGTCAACAGTGTCAGTCTTTCATAAGCCATACTCTGGACTAGATGTTTTTTGGATGTGCTTTGCAAATCAAAACTTTTGATATGGATTAATTCAGGACCAGTCATGAGCTGCTAGTGATTTTGTTTTGTTCAGATTCCAGAAGAAACTTCCTCTCCTATTAGAGATTTGGCTCTCCCGGAAGTGAGAGGGGGCACTATACAGTCTCCTTAGAGACTTCAGTGTAGGCTAAAGCCCAGTACACAACCCCCTCCTATTATGAGCTGTTCTTCCAAGGGGCTGCCTCTCCAGAGTATTGAATTACAGTGTATTTCTATGCTTTGGGCAGCACCTACTGAACACCCTTGCTTTCTTTAAAATGTTCATAATTATCAGTTTAGGTGACCTAAATCTTCTCAGATGTCTTTGCTTTCAACCTTGCTTCTCTGGGTTTCTGCTAACCTTGGTCGAAGAAGTTCCTTCAATACAGACCCCAGCTTGGCCCAGACATGTCTGTCTTCTGCTTCCTGCCTCATCAGGGACTTGTATTTCCTGTTTAGCATCCCAGTTTCTCTGGAAACTTGGTGAAACATAGCAGTAGCCACCAAATGGTGGTAGCACTTCAGCAACAGAATGAGTGCCAGATGAGATGATGCATTGGCACCTATTTCCTTCACCAGTTTTAATCATAATTTAAAATCAACCAGAGGGAAACTCTTCCTTCTTCTGTACTCAAGTTATTTTTTGTAAAGAAGAGTAGATTAAGCCTATGATTACAACTGATTGGAAACTTTCTATATGAAGAAGTGGTATTTTTCACTAAGCAATTTTACTGTACTCAGTGCACTTTCACAAGCGTAGATATTTATATCCTCTCTAGAGATATTTTTCAAATGACTTCTGCAGTTAAAACAATATAAATTTTTTAAATGGAAAAGAAAGCAAGAAGTCTCTGCTGAAAAAGAAATAAATTGCTTATTTTTAACTAATATTTTTTGTTTTGCTCTTATAGAAAAAGTACAGAAAAGGATCCGTGGATATTTCAAGGATTAAATGTGTAGAAGTTGTAAAAAGTGATGGTATTATTCCCTGTCAAAATAAATATCCATTTCAGGTATGTTTCTTTTATATAAAATATATAAATTGCAGTGCTCTTTTCAACAGCGCCAAGTCATTTGGATGTAACTTCCCTTAAAATTGCTGTCACTTCTAAATACTGAGCCTATTTTCTGGCTCTTTGGGACTAGTGGGAGGTAGTTCAGGATCGGTGGTTAAAACCCGTCCCCAGCAAGCTCTGCTCCCCATGCAATCCCCTCCCTTGGGAGTTGTGCCTCATACACTTGGTCTTTTTCTTTTCCCCATCCTTTCTGCTTGAGTTTTGACTGGAAAGTCCTGGTCATCCTCCAAAACAAGTAAACTGGCAGCCCATTTTCCCTGTCTTCAGTCTTCCATATTAAATTAACTTTAATTACCATTAAATTATATAGAAATAAGAAAATCAAGATAAAACTTGTTGCTTTTATTTTCATTGTGAATTGAATGGAAATAAACACAGAAAACAAATTGCTTAGAGGGGAAAAAGAAAACTGAGGTGGGTTGGATGCTGTGCCTCCTTACTGTAGAGGGAATAGTTAGAGTGAGGATGAATTCCACTGCTGGAGAGGGGACTCTGATCCCTTTCTTCCAGAGCAATACAAGCAGTGAAATAAAAAAAAGGGAAGAGTCACCCCAGAGCAGTACAGAATTGCAGGGAGTTATGAAATGGCTGGAAAAAAAGGATGTCTGATTATTAAATAGCTATAATGATTGAATTGAGCCGTTTTTAGAAAACACATGGTGAAGAATGAACAAAGCAAAGCGTGAAGGATTTTATGGAATGCTGTCAAGATAGACACCATTACAAAATCCTTCCTTATTCTCCTGGAAGCATCATATATGAATAATAAACCTTAATAACCTTTCCCAGTTTCTGCATTTTTTGCCTCAATACACTAATCTTGCCAAATACAACGGTCATTAGTCTTGTTCTGTTTCCTCTGTTTCCTGAGGCAGAAGTGAGTTAATACTACAAGGTAAATGTATTTTGATTATTTCTTTCCTCCCTCCAGGTTGTATATGATGCTAATACGCTTTATATTTTTGCACCGAGCGCACAAAGCCGGGATCAATGGGTGAGGAACCTGAAAGAAGGTAATGGGAATTGCTTATACTTAACATCTGACATAGGCAGATGCCTTTTCTTTAGCTATCTGGATGTGTTGGAGTTAACTTGGTGCAGTGTTTTGGATTTGTGGCCAAAACAGTGTTGAAAACATACCATGTTGTAGTTGCTGCTGAGCAGTGCTTGCACAGCCTTTTTCCTCCTCTGTCCCCACAGTGAGTAGGCTGGGGGTGGACAAGAGGCTGGGAGGTGACGCAGCCAGGACAGCAGACCTGGGCTGACCAAAGGGATATTCCAGACCATATAAAGTTGTCCTCAGCAACAAAAGCTGGGGTAGAGGAAGACAGGGATTGGGTGGTTTTGCTTCCATATTGGCCATTGCTCAGAGACTGGCTGGGCATTGGTCTGCTTGTGGGAGATGGTGAGTGATTGCCTTTTGAGTTTTTTCTTTCTTCCAGTTATTAAACTGTCTTTATCTCAAGCCACAAGTTTTTCTCTCTTGCTCTTTTTATTCTTTCCCCACCCTGCTGGGTTGGGGGAGTGGGCAAGTGACTGCATAGATGCTTAGCTGCAACCCCCAGCAAATTATAAAAATAAAATGTTAGAGCTTCTGTTGCTTATATCCACCAATTGTAATTTCTTATTAGGCCAGCTTATCGCTTGCATACACAGAGTGTGATAACAGGCACTGGGACTATCAAACATCCAGGCTGATTTGGTTTGATTTTGTGAAGTCCAGCTGCAATCAGAATTTGACTCTCTGGTTTTTCACAATGAGTAAATCATCAAAAAGTTTGTCCAAGCTAGTTAATGGCATCACTCAAAAGTTTTGTTTGGATGTAGCTAGACAAGATTGCGGGCCTTAAGCTGATGTAAAATGATCTGATCTGAGAAGTTCTATCACAGTGAGTAAAGCTTTATTTTCATGAGCCTCTTAATGCTCTCTTTCACCATCAGATGCTCACATTAATTACAGATGGTCTGTGAAATAATAAGAAATGATTTCTGGGCTGGGGATCACAGGTCAATGAGTGACCTCTGAAACTCAACAAGCCCATAGCATGGGGGTAAGGATCCTTTCAGACCAAACTCAGGAATTGTGCCATGGGCTAGAGGTAAATGTCAGCTATCTTTCCCTCCAGAACACTCTTGCAGCAGTAATAAAGGACTAGGCAGAGCTCCCAGAGCCTTCGCTTCTGCCTGAATGATTCATATGGTGCAGATGGGCACCTGCGTCTCCTTTCGTGGGTGCACCAAAACCCTGCTGGGATGGCTGTTGTAGGTGGGGAGTACAGCACTCCCTTCTGGAGTAAAGTTATGTTATTACCCTAAAAATATCCTCTATGATTGTTGTATCACCTCCATATAAACTTGCAAGAAAGTGCTTAAGAGAAGCAATGCTAAAGTAAGGGCAAAGATATTGTAATATGTATTAAAAATTACCCTCTTGTAAACTTTTTTTTGGTGTCTTTCATTGTATGCTCTTTTTTTCTTGTAGAAATAAAGAACAACAGCAATATAATGGTAAAATATCATCCTAAATTCTGGACAGAGGGAATTTATCAGTGTTGTAGACAGACAGAAAAATTAGCTCCTGGCTGTGAAAAATACAATCTTTTTGAAAACAGTAAGTACAAGTGTCTTTATATGAAATTGCTCTGGCATATTTTTCTGCTTTTTTATATGATACTGTCATCACACCTGAATGACCTGGATATTAGCCAAATTTATAGAGGAGATTCAATCATTGATACTGTGCAGAAAGTAAGTCAAAATGTTTGTTTCATTTCCAAGTATTTTGTAAAAAATAGAAAACCCAGCAAAATGTCCTTGCAAAAAAAAAATGTTTACAGAAAGTTGAAAGGAATCATTGAGGTTGCTGCATTTCACTTGATTTGTTTCTTCCATTTAAAACTTATTTGACCAAATGTTTATCTCAGACTGAGGATAAAACCTAATGGTAGAAAAGATTCAGCCAGAAATCTTGTCAGCTCTTCGGTTATTTATTAAAACTTCTATTTACCCATGTGAAAGAATAATACTTGTATTACATTCAGTGTTACTACACCAGGCTAAAAACAATACAAGAAGGTTTAATGGTTTTACAGACACAGGACTGAATTTTCTCAGAGGTCTGTAAACGTCCCTCTGCTCAGAGGTTTGTAAATGTCCCAGTATTACCCAGGATGAACTGTGACTTCTGTAGGCATGTGCATCTTCCAGCATCCAAATTGCAGGTTCTGGTTATTCAACAATGGATGCTCCTGCATGCATTGCTGTAGCACTGCAATATTGTCCTACAGAGGATATAGTAATTATTTTGTCCTTGGTTTAAGGAAAATTCCATGGTAGGAAAAGAAATTGAGCCATTGCTTATCTCCCAGTTAAATCAGTGGCGCTCAATGATTTCTTATTGTCAGCGCCTTAAATGGTAGTGGTGGGGACCTGTGGATTTAGTTGCAGTAAAAGACTAAAGAATAAACAGAGGCTTGTGGCTGTTCTTATTCAGCAAAATGTAAAGCATGACATACAGCTCAACCTTGTATTTGGTGAAAAAAGCAGTGCAGGAGAAAAATACTTCTGGATCAGAGAGATGTAATAAAAAATTGCATACAATTGTTATGCCTTATTTAGCAAAGCAGGGGTCAGGGGGCATATTATTTTTTTAGAAGAACAGTTCGGGGCTCTCTGTGGCATGCTCTGGTGTGGCACAGACTTTGCTGAATCTGTAGTGAATGCAACCTGCTGGCTCATTTAGGATGTTTTTACAAGAATATTGAATCATTTTTCCTCTTGCTTAATTGGAGTTGTCTTTGCTTTTCTAAGCCATCCTGGAGGCTTGTGGAGGTATTAAAACCTTATCTGAAATTTAAACCTTTTACTTAATTTTAAAATTTATAGCTAAATGGATAGACATAAATCCTCTTCTGTGCTTTGTTTCTAGATGTAATGAGATTGTCCTCTCCAATGCCAGAAAAAAGTGTGGTAGGTAGAGTCTTTAAAATATTGAATAGATAATTGCTGCTTTTTGAAACTGTGCTTAAATTTCTTGAGATTCTTTCCATATCCTGGAGCGAAGGTCTCTTTCTGTACACATCAGTAGGTATCATGCTCTGTCACAGGGTGAAAAAAATCCCATTGAAATTTAGCTGTATCTGTACTGCTGGTGGAAGATGTGGCCAAAAAGCAAATGCCAGCCAGCTTTGCCCTTTACTGGCATCTGCGGAGCTGCAGCACGAACCAGCCCCATGGTACCACCCACCCACATGATTTACTGCCATGCACCCAGCTGCCTCCTTGGGCCACCACAGCTCCCTCCTGGGACAACTCAGGGATAGCCCAGCTTTTGCCTCCAGGATGCACTGGTGTGATGGTAAAGGTGGGTGAGGTGGAAAAATGGAGCAGAGTGGGATGATAATAATGTTGTGTTGTTTTCAGCGAAGGCCTCCACCACCTGTTCCTCCAGTTGAAGAAAATGGCAATGAAGAGGAGGAGATAGTGGTAGCAATGTATGACTTTGAGCCTACAGAACATCATGATTTAAGATTAGAAAAAGGTGAAGAATATACAGTGATTGAGAAGAACGACATTCATTGGTGGAGGGCGAGAGACAAATATGGGTAAACACGAGTTCCTTATTCTTTTTTATAAAGTTCATAAGGCTATTTCCATGTTGTAGTAGTTCATATTGACTATGTGTCAATAAATAACTGCACTTTGGACCCCAGCCCTGAAATCTCATCCATATATTCCCACACAAAAACCAATTTTAAAAAGTGCGGTACTCGATAGGTTTTGGGGCCTGCGTGCAAAGTCAGTTGCAGAACTGGATGCTTTTCCAGTTATGTTTTCTATCTGACTTTATGGTTTCCCAATTAAGGCACCAGCCATCCTGTAAAACCTTGCTAGACTGGTACAGTGCTCCTGCTTCCCTGAGGACCATCTCATTAGGGAGCAATACGGTTAACACTCTGCTCAGCAGGCTCTGACTTCCAGACTTGAATAATCATCATCATTTTATTTAATAGCTGTATCTTTAGAGACAATCTTTGAATTAGTTGAGAGAGAGTTGCAATTGTAATGACTACAACTTTACATTCCCTGAATTAAAATTTTTCCCTGTGGTTTTAAAGATGAAAGTTTTCATGCTTCAATATGTATCAGGTTCCTGTTGCCATATGATACAGGTAATTATGAGTTATCAGCCTGTGGCAGGCTCCAAAACGTACTTCCCGTGACTGACTGGGACTTCTGAGTGCAGAAGTGACAGAGCAGCAGAGGGTTACTCTCCTTCACCCTTTCTGCTGGTTTTGTTGGATGCTTCTGCTGCCCATGTCACTTCTCTGGGGTGCTGAAAGTGAATGTGGAAATGCTGCTGTGGAAAATTAGTTCCTCCATAATCAGTAGTAGAGTGGATGGGTCAGTAATATATAAATTGTATTGAGAGACCTCTGGTAATTAGCAGAATGAAACACTGTCTTCTAGGCATGCAATTTTAAATTTTTTCACTCAGATTATGTATTATATATCTTTTTAGAAAACAAGGATATATTCCAAGCAACTATGTAACAGAAAAGAAGTCCAACAACCTTGATCAATATGAGTAAGTGAATATTTGCATTAAAATTTGGAATGTCATAAAATCAAACCCATACTTCAGGAATGACAATGTATTTTTAACATTTTGGAAGCAATTGTTTACATATGATAGAACTTAGAGATTAAACTTAAACAATTGAAATAGGCATATATTTTTTTGAGATTCTCCTCATTGATTATGTTGTGATTTTTAATGTAAGATCAAGTCAATGAGATGGCCATCAGGCATGTAGTACTTAGGTTATCACTGTTAAAGCAAAGAAAGCCCTCCTAATTCTCTGGTAGAGAAAGGAAAACTTTAAAGGAAATTCACCCATTGTAAGTGTGCTGAATGTTGTTTTAATATTAAAGTGACATCTCTATCCAAAGTCTGTGGCAGTAAGATAGTAGAGCAGAAAACAGTGAAAATCATTCAAAGTAAACATAACCAATTTTGGAAGGCAGCTCAAATTTTCAAGAAAATATATAATATGGTGCATTTTAAGTCTCTGTGTATGTACTTAACAGCTATAGATGTCTAGCTTTTTAAAAAAAATGCTTTTCCCAATTGATGTTTAATCATGGAACACTTACTTAAGAACATCTAGATAAAATTTAACACCAAAGTATCTGAGCCTGTTATTCTTGATATTCAAATATCAGTACAGCATAAACTGTTGTGCCTGAGAACTTATGACATATTTAATAACTTGTAGATAAAATGGAGCTGTAAGAAAATAATAATTAAAACCAGTTTAGAAAACTACATTAGTAGCTCCAGAACTCTCAGCTACATATGGCTCCTACTGCTGTGTTTTGACAGAAGGTGAAATTTTGTCTGGGATTTTGCCCTCAGCTTCACTAGAGGGAATTCTTTGTTGCTTTCTCATCTTAGAGGCTCTTGATAAGACCTCTGCTCTGCTCTAGGCTGGGCTTCAGGGCTAGCAGAAAGGGAAGGAAGGAACTGGGCTGCCTTATCTGGTCCAACCACTTTGTGCTTTTACCAACTTGGGGCCGTAATTCTGAGTCACCGCGCAATCCAGGGAGCATTACTCCAGGTCATCTACCAACTGCAAGAAACCACTATCTCCGGAACAGGCAGAATCTGATTAAAGGCTGCTGTCCACTTCCCTGCTCAGTTACCACTGTGACAGCATAGCTCAAAACAGTTGCACCACACCATTTGTGAGCTGCCTGTTTTTCCTTTTTTTAATATTCTCTGCGACTGGCTGACATGTTGGTGCTTCTGTGGCTGCTTTAACCTGCCCATCCAGCACAGAGCTCAGGGATGTGTAACTGTGACACTTAATTTCAGCCTCCTCTTTGCTAGGTGGGTTCTCCCTGGAAGCCCACAACCATGGGGTTATTGAATGACATAGCAGTCTAGCAGCCAGCTCCACAGGTGGCTTGACCTACTGCCATCAGCCTGTGAATGTTTAAAAAATGTTTTTTCTGAAAACGTGTATCAGTTACCTGAGTTTTGTTGGCTTCTGTGGGATCTCTCTGGATTTGTTTCAGGGCATTTTTATGGGATAACTGCACAGTGTAATAGACACTGATTTTTACACATTGTCAGAAGTTGAATTCTTGATCTTCATTAATCATAAAATTACTGAATCTGTAGCTTCATAATACTTTGCTAGAAGCTTTTATGTAAATCATGCACCTTGGAGAAGTTTTATTTACTGACATTGTGTTGCAGATGGTACAGCCGAAACCTGAACAGAAGCAAGGCAGAACAGCTCCTCAGAAATGAGGTGAGCACAGCAACCTTGCAGTATCAGCTGTGTATTTTGCTTCAAGTAGCTTCTTTTGTTAAAGCAGAGGCTTATTTTGGCAAGTGCATATCCTAGAACAAGTAAAAAAGTCATGTAGCTTAAAAGCAGTTTTACAAAACCGTCAATGTGCATGTGTTTCAGGATAAAGAAGGTGGTTTTGTGGTGAGAGACTCCAGTCAGCCTGGCCTGTATACAGTTTCCCTTTATACAAAATTTGGAGGGTGAGTTTCTGTTCTGCTCTGCATACCTTGTCTTGCCCGAATCTATTTGTATCTGTATCTAAATCCATTGGATGGGGGAAAGCCCAGGAAAGAACTCAATAAAGAAACAAGGGCTGATGTGATAGAAAAGATGGGTGATTAAAATGAAATTCTTGACTCCATAGTTAGGCCACATTTGTTTTAAACCAGAGGAGACCTAAACCCCTACCCAGAGAAGGAAGTTTTTCTCTCTCACCCCATTTGGTCTTTTCCCTCCTTCCAGCCCGTGTTTGTGTCAGGTGTGTGAGCTGGACTGGGGAGGTTGCCAGGCTGAAAATTAACCTGTTCTGGGTTAATCTTCAACTTGGTTTGAGCATTGAGATGAAGGCGACTCACCAGTGCATGGGATGTTTGACATTCAAGCTGTTCTCAAAGTGTGTGACATTGGGCATCTCTGTGGGCCCTTTCAGTTTCGTTTTCCTAGTCAATGTGCTCAATGACAATGTATTATTATTAATTTATATTATTGTTATTATTTTTCCAGGGAAGGTTCATCAGGAGTAAGACACTATCATATAAAAGAAACAGTAACATCCCCAAAGCAGTACTACCTGGCAGAAAAACATCTCTTTAACTCCATTCCAGACATAATTGAGTATCATCAACATAATGCAGCAGGTAGATGGACTGGATTTTTCTGTCTCTTAGGGTTGATTTGAAAAGGAGAGTGAGGCATTTTAGGGTTTTAATGAAAAATTTTAGGTTTTTATAGATCCTTCTTTTCCAGGGAAGTCATGGAACACTGCATTTTCACATTATTTCAATGCAGGCAATCATTTGAAAGGTTTTATGTAAAGGGGGGTGTGTGTATATATATATATATATATATATATATAAAATGTATAGATATGTTACTGTCCCCAGAGTAATAGAAGAATACTGTATCAAGTCAGGAATTATTCACTTAGCCCCATATAGTGCCTTTATCAGCTCCCTGTAACCCACAGCAGATATGGACAGGGATGGTACTTCCCCAAAATACTCTCCAGGCACTTGATTTTTACCTGCTGGCTGCTGCCACTTAGAATGATCTAACCTTCCTATATAGCAAATAGATGGGGAGAACAGTAACGTGTTGTTCAAGAAATCCCTATTTCATTTCAGATCTATAGCTGATGGCTGATGCTGGTGTATGCCCACTGTATAATGGAAGAGTTTAGTAATCAAGGCACATATACTGATACAGTATTTTTTTTCAAGTCCAGTCTGTGTATAAATTTTCCTCACGACCTATGGTTTCCAGATCTTTACATCAAACTCTGATGGCCCAGCATTTCCTGATGATATTCTGGAAAATACCTTTTTGAAAATATGCTGCAAAAATACAAGTCCACTTTTCATTTACTATAAATTATTTTTCTACATATTTTTAATTGCTTCATTCCTTTTGTCATGTCAAGTTTTGAAAATATATTTAGGAGAATATTCAGCTAATTCAACATGCGATATATAAAATCCCTATGTGAAACGTGGGATTTATATGTCTGAAAGAAAAATGATCAAGTAACATTGTGCATTTTAGATAATCTTTCTGATTTGCTTTATGAAAGATGTTCTCAGCCTTTTTTGGTGCCAGCATAACTGTAAAGCACAAATATGTATGCATATATCCATATCCATCTCTCACCAGTAAAGAAGGTGCAACAAGTTAGATGTAGTGAGGGCTTGTGTAATTCTCACAGCCACATAGAATCAAGACAATGCAATAACAGAAAACATAGTCAAAGCTGTATATAACAATAAGCTGGCTGTTAATCAGTGTTGGAGTCTGCAGTGAACAAGTGGCTGAGTTGCTGCCTGGCACTATTTCAGAACTAAACTGTGTCTTATCATTGAACCTCAGGTCTTGTTACCAGGCTGCGTTACCCAGTGACCCCAAAGAAGACGACAGCACCAACAACGGCAGGATTCAGCTATGGTGATTGCGTGTTGTGTTCATCTATACATATATTTTCTAATGATTTTATGTTAAGATTTTCTATGATTTTATGTTAAGATGCTAAAATATTTTCTAAACATTTTGAAAAGGTCCAATTCTGTACTGTGATTGGCTGTACTAACTTACACTGGTCCAGGTGTATCTTTGAGCCCTTGCATGGAGTATCAGTATGCAAAGGCACCACAGCTGGTTGTAGGTGTGTGGTGCCAAGGGCAGCAGTGAGGAGAGGCAGAGCGTGTCACTGGCGCTCCAGGGGAATTCGGTATTTTCCTCCATGCTTTTGTGGATACCTTGAGTTCTGTCTGATTAAAGAGCTGTGCCTTTACTTCCTTCATTAGCCACCAGACTTCTGACTCTGTCTTGGACCTTTGATCTTTGTGGAGGGGTTAATTTTTTAAAATGTAAGTTTGCAGTAAATGTGCCACATCAGATGTGAGCAGCTTCTACACATTGTGAGCAGCTTCTACACATTGGCACAATTTTCTATGGTGGCAGCTTGTTGAAATCGACTGAAAATATCAGAATGTAATTGCTGGCCTTGGGAAAATTAGAATTTTGACTTCTATGTTGGTCAGAAGTTGCTTAAATGTGATGTCTACCTAAAAGTTTGTTTGTTTTGTGAGGTATAGGAGTGTTTGGTTTTCAAGTTAATTCTAAAGCGTTCTCCCTAAAATCCTTAATTTGCTGCTAATCCAGTTTCCTCTTCCTTATCACCTACCAGCTCCTTAGCTGTTCCTTGGTTTTTTTTTTTTAGAAAAATGGGAAATTAATCCCTCGGAACTGACTTTCATGAGAGAACTGGGGAGTGGTCTGTTCGGAGTAGTGCGCCTTGGGAAATGGAGGGCACAGTATAAAGTGGCCATCAAGGCAATACGGGAAGGGGCAATGTATGAAGAGGATTTCATTGAAGAAGCCAAAGTAATGATGTGAGTTGTGTGCTTGGCACTTTTATTTCCAGTTCTGGGTCTCTAATGCCAGATACTGATTATAAACAAAACACTTGGGGTAGGTGGTATTTTTGCAGTTTTGTGGAGTGGAGAGCTAGCACTGTGTGAAGGAAGTAATAGTGA
This sequence comes from Neopelma chrysocephalum, assembly GCF_003984885.1. Lineage (NCBI taxonomy): Eukaryota > Metazoa > Chordata > Aves > Passeriformes > Pipridae > Neopelma > Neopelma chrysocephalum. The sequence continues at coordinate 1,659,508 of NW_020897700.1, read as the reverse complement.
CATGATCTCAATCTTTTCAGGAAGTTAACACATCCTAAATTAGTTCAGCTGTATGGTGTGTGCACACAACAGAGACCCATTTACATCGTGACTGAGTTCATGGAGCATGGCTGCCTTCTCAATTACCTGAGACAAAAACGGGGAGTTTTGAGTAAAGACATCCTGCTCACTATGTGCCAAGATGTATGTGAGGGAATGGAGTACTTGGAGAGAAACAGCTTTATCCACAGAGACCTGGTAACATCCCATTAAGCAATATACTCCTCTTTGAAATTTTTATTTTTGAACTTAACTATTTCTTTTTGAAACAGCCTGTTTGTAAACAACTACTTTTGTTCTTGCAGAAAGTTCTAAGTGGCCGAAGTTGGCTCTTTAGGGTCTAAGCAAGTCTCTGAAACTGCTCTGTACAGAAAATGATGAGACATTTTTCTCTCCCAAGAAAATGGAATAAAATCTGTCTGAAATTTTTATAAAGACTTAGTAGCTATTTGTGCTAATGTAATAGCCTCTGTTCTGTACTGGTGCCATTTTCACCACTCATGAATCCCTTGAGGTAATAAATTTTTTTCTGGTGATTTTTTATAAAATGGTCTAGTTGTCAAAATAGTACTATCAAGAGGAGATGCACATGTAGTTTTTATAATGAAAATACACCACTGGACTCGGTAAATTGTGAACTTGCAGTGAGGACAAAGATTGTTGTAATTTGTCTGCAAAAGACTGTAAGTTTTCATCCAACTCTAACCATTCCCTTTGCAGGCTGCCAGGAACTGCTTAGTGAGTGACTCAGGAGTGGTCAAAGTGTCAGATTTTGGAATGACAAGGTATGTCTGAGTGTGCCAACATATTTATGGGGATTTGGAAAAATTCATCTAACCCTTGTACTTAGCCCAAAGGCAACATAGGCTGAGCAAAATTATTTGCAAAAATGATTTTTTTGACCTCTCTAGGGAACAGCCTTTGGTGGTTTTTTTTCTTTTTCTTGATATCTTTAAAGCTTGTTTTTTCGGTGATCATGTGCTGATTTCCTTACTCATTTTAAAAAAGGCATATTAGAGCTTTTATCAGACAGCAGAAATAATGGTTAATCTGTATTTTGGTAAATGAATGTTAGTAAGAGGCTGTTCAGTGAGTTTCAGATCCTCTTGAGGTAGATGGTTCAGAGTTGCATTGTGCTAGCTGAAGGGCTGGGAGGTGTTGAGATCTGGAGGGGAGGCTAATTTCCTGCCCTTGTTGGCACCGGCGTGGGTGATGTGTCGGTGAGGCAGTGGTGGGGCAGCTCTTCCAAGAAAGGTGTTAAAGCACCATGGTTTGACCATACTCTTGGCTTTTGCCACCTCTCTGTGCTGCTGAGCTTGCACGTCCCCTGACATCTGAACTCACACTGACTGGCGAAAAAAAAGAACAAGAAATTTCTGCTTTTGCCTCATTTTCTCTCGTAATACAGATGTTTAAGTTGCAGGCAGCTTAGACCTGTGTAGCTAATAAATCACAAGAAAGGATTCTGAGGTAATATGAAAAATGAACTGTGTTTTGACTTAAGCCTTAGTACTGCCCCAGGGAAACTGTTTTTATCGTGTGATGCTAACAGTCATGGCCATTAGGTGGCAATGTGAGCTTCTAATATTCCAATCCAAAACTAAATTATAATTTCACAGAGCCACAGAATATTCTGAATTGGAAGGGATTCAGACAGGGATCATCGACTCCAGCTCTGAAGTGAATGGCCTTTAGGGGGATTGAACCCCTCACCTTGGTATTATTAGCACCATGCTCTAAGCAGATGAGCTCATCTCAGGGTTTTTTGCAGATTTGGAGGCTGACTGAAGGATATGTCTGCCTTTTTTTTTTTTTTTTTTAGGTATGTCCTTGATGACCAATACACAAGCTCTTCAGGGGCTAAATTTCCTGTGAAATGGTGCCCCCCAGAAGTTTTTAATTACAGTCGATTCAGCAGCAAGTCAGATGTCTGGTCGTTTGGTAAGAAATGTTTCATCATGGAGAGAAAGCATTAGTTTTATATTTTATCTATAGCAGTTAAGCTCCGGTTATTGGGAAGGAATCAGACAACAGAGAAGAAGCTGAGAGAAACCATTTGCTATGATTTTATGATCGGATAAAGTTCCACTGACACCTTTAGTACTGTTATTTATTAAAAACCATGCTACTAGAATAAGGCATTTTCAGTGATGACAAATGTGAACAGTTTCTAGAATATGAATCTCAAACTTTTTATCTATCAGAAATCCTAAGTCCAGGGCTCAAAATAAACACATATGTTTATAAAGTCATTTTCTTATTTTCTTTAATTTTTTTCCAGGTGTTTTAATGTGGGAAGTATTTACAGAAGGAAAAATGCCCTTTGAAAAAAGCTCCAACTATGAAGTGGTAACGATGGTTAGCCAAGGACATCGTTTGTATCGGCCCAAACTAGCCTCTAAGCCAGTGTATGAAATGATGATGATGTGCTGGCAGGAGGTATATACTTTTTAATTTTTTTGTCTTTGAATTGAAATAAAGGTTAATTTAGCAACAGTAGTTAATCTTCTCTAAAGCAGCATTCTGAGTGTATCCAACTCTCTGAGCTATTCGTGTGTTTATTCATAAGACAAAGATCTCCTCCTGGTTTGCAGATGAACTAGAACTGTGATAAGAAAAAACACTGAAGACATTTTTATGAAATAAATGAACTGTCAGATTAAGTATGCAAAGGCATTTAGTAACAAAATTAAATAATTGCTAAATCTATGCTGATTGCAATTAATAATAATAATAATAATGGCCCATCTTCGCGAACGAAGATTTGGGGAAAGGTCTTTTTACCTTTCCAGCCTGCGCAATGGATTTTTTAGGTGAGACACAGCCTGCGCTGAACTGAGCCCACCCTTTAATCCTAAGGTTCAGCTGCCGGGGCCAAGCAAGCTTGGACAATGGCAGTGAGGTCCTCAGGACGTAGGTTTTGTTTAGAGTGTCCTTCTCATAGATGGATGGCCTCACAGGGCTAACGACCTCCATCAGGCCAGGAGACCGGGGACTAGAACCCGTGGTCGCAGCAGTGAAAGTCCTGCACGCTAACCACTAGGCCACCAGGGGTCTCTGATTGCAATTATATCTGCATACAAATAGTGCTACCAAGAAAAAATAAGGTCAGAAAGGCCCAGAGGTGGAGAATCTGATTTTGTATTGCCTCAGTTTATTAGTCATTACAGAACCAAGTTAGAATGACTGAAAATATTTTTAAAGGAATGCTTCATTACCTGATTATGAATTCTGTAGGAAGTAAAGGTTAACTTGCAGTTGAATGTAAATACAAATTCCAACGTTTATAAGGAAAGATAAAAATATACTCTACTATTAATTTTCCTAACCCAGAAGGATACTGACTGTACAATTTTCACAGAAGTCAAAGGGGCAGCTAACTCAAATTTAATACTTTAGAAACTAAATTAGAATGGAACAGCTTTTGTAGTATTGAAACAGAAAAGCTCTAAGAAGATAGGTGCATTTAATGGGCTGTCTCTATTTTTGAGAGAGTAATCGAGGAAACCAAGAGTGTAGAAAGATACTTAATTCAACAAAGGCAAGTGCAGGGTCATGCACCTGAGGAAAAATAACTCCATGCACGAATACAGCTTGGGGACTGGACTGCTGGAAAGCAGCTCTGCAGAGAAGGACCTAGGTGTCCTGGTGGACAACAAGCTGTCCATGAGCCAGCAGTGGCCCTTGCAGCCAAGAAGACCAATGGGATCGTGAGTTACTTTCAGAAGGGTATTGCCAGCAGGTTAAGGGAGATGATCCTACCCCTCTACTCAGCCCTGGTGAGGCCACATCTGGAGTGCTGTGTCCAGTTCTGGGCTCCTCAGGGCAAGAGAGACATGGAGCTCCTGGAGCAGGTCCAGTGGAGTGTGACAAAGATGATTAAGAGACCGGTGCATCTCTCTTAAAAGGAAAGGCTGAGGGAGCTGAGACTGTTCAGTCTTGAGAAGAGACATCAGAGGGGACCTCATCAATGTCTATAAGTATCTGAAAGGAGGATACCAAGAGGATGGAGCCAGGCTCTGGTCAGTGGTGCCAAGCAAAAGGGCAAGAGGCAGTGAACAGAAACTGGTGCACAGGAACTTCCACCTGAATATGAGGAAGAACAACTTTACTGTGTGGGTGACCATGCACTGGAATAGTTTCCCCAGAGAGGTTGCAGAGTCTCCCTCACTAGAGATATTCAAGAGCCATCTGGACACAATCCTGTGCAATGTGCTCTAGGATGGCCCTGCTCGAGCAGGGAGGTTGGATCATAAGACCCCACTGTGGTCCCTTCCAACCTTATCCATTCTGTGATTTCTTTCCAGTTAGTCCTTGCCACAGGGTCAACTGTGGAAAAAATGCTCTTTTCAAATAATCAAGATGACATACTCTCTGACACTTGTCTTGGAGAAGGTGGTGCTGGAATAGAGAGCAATTACTTACCATACCAGCTGGTGGAGATCTAAAACTTACAAACCAGTTGGGCTATGCAGCAAAAAATACATTAAAAGTAACAGTGCCCTAGAGAGTTGTGGAATAACAGACATGTCTGTGGTTCAAAAAAGCTATTCAAAGGAGCAAGGAAACTACAGAGCATTACATTTAGTTTGTACTTGGTAACCAACTTGAAATGGAATAATAAATTAGCAGGAAAACAATGATAATTTATTGCTAATGCTTTTATTATTATTATTGGTAATGCTCTTTGAATGTATTTACAGGCTTATATGAACATCAACAAATTGGTTAAAAATTTGTTCATTTCAGAAAGGGTTATTAACATTAAAATCTAAGCAGTCATTATGTGGGACAGAAAGGATCTTTGCAAATCACCAACAGAGCATAAGTAATGGCAAGATTCTGTCAATCTTTCTTATGAAATATGACTAACTGTAGGTACCTCAGTCCTCATTTAATAAATTTATTAATGGTTTGCAGACTGAAATGAATACTGAGGCTTTAAAATTCATCAGGTGATACAAACCTAAATGTAACTAAATGGAGGAAAAGTGCAAGCTATCCAGGCACTCAGGAGATGTGAAATTAACTGTGTCAGGAAGGTCAGCTTCTAGGACTGTGGCAATACACTGAAGTAATCCCTTTGCTGACTGCAGGAGCAGCTAGACAGACAACACCGACCAGCTGGACGATGAAAGAAGAAGAATAAAATTCTAAACCAAACATATTGTGGTCCGAGCTATCAAGCCAGGCCAGATGTTTCTTTATCAGCACACGTACCACACATGCGCACGTGACTGCTTTTGGTCACAAAGAACAATCATGCCTCAAGCGGCTTTCCAGCTTGACCTTGTCTTTCTTTTCACACACACTAATCTTAGCTCTGGCTGGCTCAGGACCATAATATTTTTGCTTTAGTATTTTATTCTTCTTTTATCATCCAGATGGCCAGTGTTGTCTGTCTAGCTGCTTCTGCAGTCAGCGAAGAGATTACCTAAGTGTATTACCACAATCCTAGAATCATAGAACCATTCAGCTTGAAAAAGACATTTAAGAGCACCAAGTCCAACCATTAAACCAGCATTGCCAAGTCCACCATTAAACCATGTCCGTGAGTGCTACATCTACATGCCTTTTAAATACTTCCAGGGATGGTGATTCAATATTTAAATAAACAAAACAAACAGGATGATAAAACACATTGAGGAACTGTATGGAAAATAGAGTAAATGAAAGATACTTTTGTGTAAGTCTGTGACATGGTCTCATTTTGGCGGTCTAAAAATAAAATTGATATAAATGAGGCATCAGAGAATGGCACTCAAAGTTCTTAGGAGCATAAAAAACTTGCATAAAGAAAGATTGGAACTGTTCATTGGGGAAAGGTGGGGATGGGGAAGAAAAATAAAAAGGTGTAGAACTATGCAAAATAATAAACTATATGAAGAGTAGTCCAGAAAGACCTATTTATGCTTTTTCAAAGCATAAAGAAAAGGTGTTGCTTACTGAGATTAGGTGACAGATCCAAAATCCAGACAAGGAAATATTTTTGCATTTCATATCTAATGAAATGGTAAATTCATTGCCACAGAATGATATCATGACCAATATTTTATCAAAATCAACAGAACTTTATTGATTTCTGATCACAGCTGTGCATTGTTTTTATTTTTAGAAACCAGAGGGACGCCCAACTTTTGAAGAGTTGCTTCGTGCAATCATTGATATTGCAGAGGGGGAAGATGCTTTCTGAAGAAAGACAACAGCAGCATAAGCACAGAAAAAAAGCCACTTTCCAGAGATGGGGCTACATAATTTCTTTTAAAGAGCTTGATCCTGTAAGCTGCTGGATGTCGCTAAACAATGTGGGGAACCTGTAACAGCTAATCCACTCAAGCACAAAGGGGAGTTTTACATGATGTTGGGAAATGAGCACAGTGTCTTCAGCAATATTAACAATCTCTATATTTTCTCTGATAAGTCAGCATTGCTTAGCTGGCAAGTTGAACTCTTTATGGAGGGAGACAATGTGACCAAAGGTCAGGAGCCTCACTTGCATTTAGTGGGTTGGTTTCATGTACATACAGTCCATGTTTCTGAGTTTCTCTTTACACAGGCAGTAGTATTAGTAGTGATTTGCATGCTTAAAAATGGAAGGTATCTATAAATTACTATTTACTGACATTGAAAATTTTCCAGAGATTTTTCAGAAACATTATTTTTCTCAGTTGATGGGTGTTTTATGGCACATCAAGAAGACAAAACATGCCTCTTTCGTTTGCACATAGGAGGTTGTTGCCAGCACAGTCTTCAGTTTAGTGTAACACTCTAAAAGCCTTGCTTCAGAACTGAGCCGTGATATTCCAAAGTCATTCTAAGCTGTTTGGTCAAGCAGAGACCTCCCATGGTTAGTCTTGATGTTACTAATGAAAACTAAGTCCAAGACTCAGCACAACTGGCTGTCAGTGTACCATAATACCAAGTTTTGGATTAATTATAAAATAATTTATATGCTGTATGTAATGTAAATATATAAATTCAATGCATTTATTTATATAAAGTGGGGGGTTTGTCTTGAAATTTGACCTACCCTCACTTGAATACACAACTCTGTATGTGGGATTGTAAATGAAACAAAGTAAATTCTCAAGTGTGTTTAAGGAGAGCTCTTCTGTCTGTCATCTGTACATAGAGTGATCTAACCCTTCTGTTCATAACAAAAAAATGTCATACTACACGTGTGTAAATAAACTGAATGTTAACTATTGTTTGGGACCAATTAATTTGTAGCAAACAATTTACTGTCAGTACATCATAAGTCGAACTCATTGTTCACATGATTATAGTGTTATGATAGTCCATGTATGTATATATTTCTGTGTGTACACATACTCTATACTAAATACATAAATGGTAGAATGGATATATATTTGTGCTGGTTTAGAGGTAAACCAGCAGGGGAAATGAACTCAACTCAAAAGAGAGATTATAAGTCAGAATAACAATTTAATAAAATAATACAATAAGTACAATTATACAGACAAACAATTGGTTTTAACCCACAAACCCCAAATTTATAACCCAGCACCCTGGGGCATGAACAGAGTGGTGTTCTTTGGACCCCCTGAGGCCAAAGTAAAAGGAGAGGGGAAAACCTGTTGGAGAGAGTGCTGTTGCAGTCTGGTCAAGAGTGGTGATTGCAGTCCGGTCGAGAGTGATGGTTGCAGTCTGGTTGAAAAGTGGTGGTTGCAGTCCAGTCGAGAGTGGTGGTCTGCAGTTTGGATGAGAGCGGTGATCTGCAGTCTTCCTCTGGATCCCACGAGTGGTTAAAAAAGTTCCAAGACTCCAAGATTATATATTCTCCAGTTCAGGCAGGAATGCCCAGTACTTTCCTCAGGGCGAGGAGTTCCACAAAGGGTGTGAAGGAACAGGGAGACATCCTCCTATCTCGCAGGCCTCTTAACACCTAGTTTATAGCCTGAGGAGTCAGGCTGCTCTGGGCAGAGGGTGTAAATAGTCTATTGATACCAGTTTCTGGGAAATGGTATGGAAGGCTGTAGAATACACAGTTTTGGGTTCCCATACAGTGATGAACTGGTCCCAGCTGTTCTAACTAGGACAATATTTAAATTAATTTGGCCATGGTGAAATGTTAAGTGCAGAAATGCCTGAACTCTCTTTAGAAGTTACCTGCCATGTCCCCTCTGCTAGAAGCCAGTGTCTCCACAGCCTTGCTGAAGCCTGTTTCAGTTAATCTAACTTTGTGCAAGTGGATATGAGGAGTATTTACACTCCAGTTTTGCTGTAGCTACCTCCTGAGTAGCTCTATTACACTTTCTTTTTCTTTTGCTACTTGTACTCTTGTGCCATGTATAATAGGAAATATATTGCACAAAACCTTTTAAATTTCTTTTGCAAGTAGTCAGAGAGGAGTACGGTGGACTTTATTTCCAGTCAAATTATTAAAGGTAACTATAGTTAGCTTAATGCATTCTATCATTTTTGCATTTGAGTTTTTCTGTAATCAGTTTTGGAGACGCTTAAATCCCTTCACTGCTTTGCCTAAACCTTTATATTCAGAAGGAGAAAGCTGCCTCTCTCTTGGAAGAAGTGCTTTGTTTTTCTCACAGTATTCCATTGAAAAGTTACAGACTGTCAGAAAAGGTTTAAATGCCTATCTCTTTTTTCTTAATGACAAAGTCTCAGAAGATTATTCCAACTATGCAATCCAATCTGTCAAATTTTTGAGTCCAAACCATTCCCCAATCAATATTAACAGGACGTATTGTTAAGAGGGAAAATCTAGGGGTTTCTACATGTAGTAGAAAAAATGATGTGGAACATTTAATGTAAGCCAAGCTCATCTTTCTTTCCCTAACTACTCCTTTGAACCCCACTTTTACCATGGAGATCCTGCAAAGTATGGTGTTGCCAACACTTTCAACAATACATCATGAAGAATTTTACAGTAGTAAGTAATGTTCTCTTAAAACATAAATGAAGCATAGGAAAATCAGAAGATGAATAGTTTCCAATGAACCTTAAGCCTGTTTCTTTAAAATAATTAAATATTTATCATTACTTTGTATGATAAAACACACCCTAACTATGTGGACTTCTGGCAGTAGTTTTCTCAGTGGGGTGGGTGCTCTGAATCCAATATTTTCACCTGCTTTTTCACAGTATCTGAGGATAATTTCTGCCTACCTGCTTTTGGATTTGATACTTAGTTAGGATGTCAGGAAATCTGAGGGACCCAATTTATCAATGAATGCACTTTTTTAGTTGAATATAGCCTTAGGTGGCTAATTTTAGAAAGGATCAGAATGCCTTTGGAGGCAGCTGTCTTGCTGACTCCTGATGTATTCAAAGGCAGATTGAAATGTTGTACCATCCTTTCTTCTGGATGAGCTTGCTCACTCTTAAGGAACTTCAGTCCTTCCTCCCCTTCTTATTGTTACTGATTTTTTTCAAATGTTGGTGTCAAAAATCCATCTGGACAGAACCAAATGCTGTTATTTACATCTATTGTGGCTTTTATCCTTTTTTTAAAAGAAATACTTGAACCTATGATAACAGTTTAATAACTTTTTTTTTCCAGTAAAATGTTTGCTACTAGAAAGCAGACACTTTTTTCTCCTTCTAGGGCCCCCTTCTGGAGCTTTTTTTTTTTTTAATAAAAGGTAAGTAGGCATGGTCAAGCAATACTTGTGGTTTACCATGTTTCATATCAGAGCGAAGAGCTCAGCTTGGGCTGTTTCACAGGCAGAGCTCATGAAGAGAGGTTTCCATTTTCATTCGAATATAAACGGATAACCAGACATGATTCTTTCTACCTGTAAGTAAACTTGGCTGCATATTTTGATCTTGCAGTTTTGTTTTGTACAACAGCAGTGTACTTAGCAATTGAAGTATTTAAATATTGCCGTAAAAACATGAACCTGTTTTCTGCACTGCTAAGGTGATCTGTGTTCAGACTGCTTGTCTTGACTTTCAAAATTAATGCACAAATATTAATCCATTGTACGATGGATTCAACAAAGCAACTACTACTTTTACATACTGATGGATATTTCCACATACAGTTCTTAAAAGCACTAACTGCATAGACATGCATAAAAAGTTTGGTAGAACTAAAGCTCTCTTTCCTCCAGCACAGACTTAACTCACAGGAAAAACAAAGCCTCAGCTTGCACACGTGAAAAGCTGAAAGCTTGTATTTTAAATTGTTTTTAGAAGCAAACTGTATAGTGGCTTTCTATCAGATTATTGATTTTTCTAGTACTGTTGAAAACTGACAGACCAGATCAGGAGGCACACCATGTGTTACAGCAAAGATCTGGGTTTGATGGGTGAAGCTGAGTTTGTAGTATTGAACACAATTAACCTGCTGCTTCACCGCAAGAGCAAGAGTTTCTTGCAAAACATGCTAGAAGAGTGCAAGCCTTAGACATGGACTACAGCACTTTCAACGTTAGTAATGCTTAGAGAAACAGTGATTCAGAAAAGAAAAGTCAAGCCAAGAAACCTGTGAAATAATAAAATGATAAAATCCAAATTATAAAAATTGATCTCTAAACTTGTTGCTTTTATTTTTGATGCTACTTCTCCAAAGCTCCCAATTAGAGTGAGTTACTACTGAAGATTGTATGTATATAAGTATGTATATAAGTGTGGGAATTGGCCACATATACAGACAATGTTATCAACCCAAAGCATACTGTGGGTGTTGTGGGACTGTATCAGGCTAGGATGTGTTTTCACCATGCCTTCTCTCTTCTTATGGGACTAGCTTTCAGTTTCCTAAGCAAATGGCTGTTCCTGACAGCTGACCCATCTTTTTCTTCTTCCTCTAGCATCCCACCTGCTCTGTTGTGCACAGATAAATTTATATCCAGGAGTTTTAAGTTGGTTACCAAAATTTCAGCTGCAAATTTTTAGGCTAAGTATTTGTCAGGCTACTTTCAACACCAGTTTCCTAGTATTTTCACTTGAGCCACACGCTTCTCTTGCTATGATTTTTTTTCTTGTTTTGAAACTAAGCATGCTGATAGTTCTGATATGTGGCACTGTAATTCGATAGGCTGTCGTGGCTAGTGTTGGGATTCATATTTGCTTAACCTGTCACCAGGGAGATAATATGATCCTGTTTTATAAATGAGTGTCTTCCTCCTAAATTAGTCATTTCCAAAAAGAAAAAGATATGAGCAATGAACTGTGCTACATTTTTTGTTCCTCTGTTGAATTATTTGTAGATTTTAACTTCATCTGAGATTACA